>NC_083649.1:12396145-12449122 GCF_963576545.1 Limanda limanda | reverse complement strand
TGCACCTGACAGACCACGCCCACCAACAGGTGATGCACATGGCTCCGAGCCAATCAGGATGCAGCATCGCCAGCGACTCGGGGAGCAGCAGCCTATCAGATATCTATCAGGTATGAACCAAACCTCATATCATGATTAAAGTGTTTTTGCTTTTTACATTTTTGATTGGTTGTTTTATCTATATCATATCTTTATTTTAATGTATTTATGATATTTAATATTGAATAGAATATTGATATGAATCACATTTATAGGATGATTTAAGCTCCAGCTTATGTTTTTCAAGTTTGCTGTGAGTTTCTTTGCCATAGTTCTTTGGATCTCTCTGTCACATATGTCGAGGTGGCATCTTCACCCAGGAGGTTTATTGTTTTGGTATAATGTCAAACATCCAATCAAGGTTGCTTCAGCACGTACCTTTGGCTACATCTTGCCTCATAAATAGTTTTTTTGTAAAATCCTCTTGGTTTTACCATGAAATACAAAGTTTTTGACAAATGGAAAAGAGTTTTTAATCTTCCTTGCCACTCTTATTACATAACCTAATAAAAAATAAGGAAGCCTGTCCAATCCAATGACAAACCCCAGTCTACTGTAACCCTTCCACCACCACACTGTGACAACATCTGGTCTCTGGCAAAAGCATCTGTCTGATGTTTGATTCTCTCGCAGCTTGACTTGCTCCAATTCCGTCTGCCTCACTGTCACTCATCTGTCAGCCCACCTCCCTCCCAGCTTATTATTGGGCATCGGTCGTGCATCCCGGTGTTGCAGCTCCCTCTGTACTTCCTGCTGCAGAAGAAAGGTCACATGCAGGAGATGAACCTAACCTTCCCGGGTCTATCTATATGTGTGCTACAGGTATAGAATCTGTAACATCACCAGAGCCGCTGAGTTTGTAACGATCCTTCCGCTGGATTTCCGCTAAGTCTGGTTCTTTGGGTTCTATGTAGCTAAAAATAAGTCAGTTATCTAGTTGATGTCAATAACAATGCTTTGGTTACTCTAATCAGGAATATTAGGAATCCGCAAATGACAAAACCAAATAACAAGAAACATCCCATTTTTCTACCAAATTTTTGGCATTACTGGCAGACCCCAATACACTCGCACCTAAAACAAGCAAAGACATTCCCTAAGTTTGAAAAAGCATTGGAAACAGTAAAGTCATAGGGTTAGGGTTAGGGTTAATTTTTTCAAATCTGGTTCCTAATTGTTCATGCTCCAACCCTGTCCTCCCATACTGTCAGTTGCTTTTAATTTCGGCAACCTAGGAAGATTATTTGCGTATGCATTTATTTGAATAATTCATCCTGATGCAGAAAATGTCTATCTTTATTGGTTTTTACATGAAATAAAGAAAGATAAGAGCACATAATTAGGAACTTAATAGATAAGTAAACCTAGGAAGATAAAGATGGTAAGGAAATAGATGTTTATAGAAAAAAACATAAACAACTAATGGATACGTGAACCTGTGTGCAGGTAGGGAAGTGTTACAATCCAACACTTCATTAAGACTCAAGTATGGGCTTTTTGGGAATGTTTGACCATATACTGTAAGTCCATACTGGCCTATATAAGCCTCTGCTCTCTTTTTCAGTATAAATATAATTCAAGAAGTCTGCCCAAATTCTATAGAGGATTGAAAGTTTGTCCTTGAGCCAGTTGGCCATGACATTAGAGGTCTGCTGATCTCCTCCTGTATAAGCCTCACCTGTATTTATGTGATATTTTGGAGCTTTCAAAAAACTCACCGTGCTTCAGAAATAACTGCCTCTCTTTGTCGTAAATTATCTCAATCGCCACAAATAAGTAATGCATCAAATAGAAGGGGAATGTTTCATGATTTTAATCCCCCAGATCTGCTGATTTCTCAGCTTCACACAGAAAATTGTATTTCAGTTTTTGTGCTCCTCCACACAGCCCTCGTGTCATATTCTGTATACATGCTTGTTAGTATTCATCAGTGGAACCTGTGAGGTCTTTTAGCCACAAACTACTAATGAGTTTGTTACAAGTTAATGAGTTGCTGTGATCAATGGGCACTGCCGGCCACAAAACTAATGAGCGGATTTGTTTTAGTGAGGCTGATAACATCGCTAATGTCTGCAAATTGGGTGAGAGTGTGAGAAAAACCACCCACACACCACCGTGCCAATCAAGTCGTGTTGTTATTTTTAGAAATTGATCGTATGATTATGTTTCTCATTTCACATGATTTACCAAACAACACGTTCAACGGTATTAAAAACTGGACAAATTAACAGAGAATATAGATAAAACAGAAATTTTAAGGCATTTGCATTGTCAGGTGCTGAGATAGAGTTTTTTAATTTCGTCGGAAATTGACAATTGCAATTTCAGTCAAGGTTGGAACAACTTTAAAGGTATTGTTGAATTTTGCGGTCGTCCTCTGTTCAGACTTCACAGAGTTTACTCCTGCTTCCTCCACACATCACATTCCAGGTGTAATTTCCTCGGCTGCAGTGGTCAGTCGGCAGAGATAAATCATTTGCAGCAGCCATTTGTCTAAATGTCCATTCCCTCCGCCCACATGTTGACCCTTTTTACAGGAAGCTGCACGAGCACAAATGCTGTGTATGCCACTTTTCTTCTGTTTTACCTGCGTAAATCCTCTGAAGGTCCTGTTGTAAATAAGGAAAGCAATTATTTTGTTTAGTGCGTAAAGACAATCCTTGTGTCAATGGTTTCAGGAGGTTGTAGTTAGATGAGATAAGGGACTGGGAATTAAAAACTTGTTAGCTCAAAAGTAAAGTGCAGGAGCCTGATTAATTACGCAGTGTATCAGTCAAGTCACCTTTGCATTCAGTCGAAAGTCGGCTAGAACGGCATTATTCAAATATTTTAGCCACATTTTCTCTTGCCCTTTGTACTCTCTGCTACAACCCGGCCTCCTGCCTCCTTCTGTCTGCGAGTGTTTTCGGATTGATGTGAGTCTGGTCGGCCGGGGTCAGACGTTTAACACGGAGACCTGATCTCTTCATCCTCAGATTAGATATATATCGCATGGCTCTGATCCCATCAGCTCGTCGTTGACCCGGCTCCATGTTTGTTTACAGCTGTCTTAAAGTTCTGATCCCCCCCCATTCACTGTGCTCCCGACTTGTCAGTGCGTCAGACAGTTTTTTTGCAGGGGGCTTCTCCGACTCGTTCCCTCACACACCTTGACTTAACCAAAGGTTGTTTGCTTTATTCTGCCTTTATCCCTCCCCCTGTTCTCCCTTCTCATATTCCTCCTTTCTGCCCTTTCCCTCTTTCAGCCCCCTCCTGTCAATCGCCCTCTCTCCTTTTATTATTCCATATCCCTCCCTCATCACGCCGTTCCTTTCCTTTCTTTGCCTTCCTTTATTTCATCATCCACTCCTGTCGTCTTTTGTTTTCCTGTCCGTGATCTTGACAATGTGTCCTCTTGGCTCAAACTTGTTCTGAGAGCAGGGGAATTGCACTGAAAGGGCACGTCCTGCATTCTGAATGATCTGGGTTTTCACAAGCCCTGAAAGCTATCTCAGTGGTGGAGGACAGTGAGATTATAGGGTTGTGTTTTTGCTGCTGTAACTGCACCACTGTTTTTTCCCCACGACCTCCACTGGCCTCCTTTTTCCAACAAATATTAAATTGAAGGCCACTTTCCTGCAAGGATGCAACAACCTCCATAACAGCCTCTATCTGACACTGTGGTCTTTTCTCTCTTGTAATTGGCAACTATAAAAAAAGTACCGCTGCACTTTTGGCCTTTGTTTCCTCTGCACACTGTTGGCCCAGCGAATACATGATATAAATTTCCACGAAGAATCGATAAATCAGAGGTGAAGCAGAAATACTTTCATGTAGATCTTGCTCTTGTGTTGCACCGCAGAGCAACTTGCGAGGCGAATGAAATAGGTGGTTTGAGTGTCTTGTGGGCCGGGTAATAAATATGGAGTATTTATTCCTGCATGAGATTCATCTAGGTGCTGCTTTTGGATTGTGCTTTTCCAAAAATCACCAGCATCTTCCTCCAAAAAGTTCAGTTCATTATATCTCTACAGGTCGTTGTGTGAGATTTACAGAAAATAAAATCGGAGTTTAAATCTTAATTTGAACAGGGAATTAGGATTTTTACTTGTCTTGGCTTGTCTCTTCTCATCTCCAGCCAAACTAAACGTATCTGGTGTAGAAGAGGACATAGCTGAGTAGCTGGTGGCTTTAAAAGTCGGCTAAATTGCCTTTCCACCCTAATTTATGAAAACCTTTGTACAGACCTGTACCTGAACTTGGATTGGACCATTAGCTTAATCCCTTCTCCCTCAGAGAAGCCTATAAAACCTTTTGGCCAGGTACCAAATCTATAAAGAAGCTGAGAGCTCAACTGCCTTGTTTGTTGGGGAGTTCATATTGTTGTGTGTAGGATAGAAAATGAACTTGTTCCTGTCATCCATAACAAGTAATACATCCCAAATCCAATAAACTCCAAACTAATTTACTACGACAAACTGTAGGTACATCTACTATCCAAATACATAAATGCCTCGGTGTGTGTGGAGTAGATCCTGGTTTTATTCTCAGCAAAGCCCAGTAGAATCCTTCAGTGTCAAATCATCACACTTTTGTGCTGAAATTAATCTTAACCAAACTTTCCGAAGGTCTTGGTAAACTTCGTTGAAAAATTGATATTTAAGTAAAGGTTTTTTTTGCAATTCAACTTTACTGAACTATTATAATCCCTCATGTTATTTTTTCAATTGTGGATAACACTATGTTTAGGTATATATAGAGTTGGAAAAGAGCTTTAATATTATATGAGAAACATTTCTGTATGACCTATAGTAAAGGACATATAACCAGTCAAAGTCAGAGTTCAGTCCATATCTCCCAGTTGTCCCTTAGCAACAACACATGATGTCTATGTAAATATATATAACAGCATTCTGTAGCAAATTTGTCCTTTTTTGTCTGAGTAAAAAAAAAAATCAATGAGGATATATCGCAGTGCGTGACTTCACAACTTAATATTCCTTGTATTCATACTTTCACACGGTTTTGTGAGAGTAAGACAGACTTCTCTGTCTGGCTTCCTAATGAAAGTGGATTAAATAAATTAAATAGATAAATGCAAACAGACAGAGGTACAAATGTGGCTTTGCTTTGCTTTATAATAGCTGTATGCTGCTAACAGATGGCCTGCAAAACTGCCATCACCACTGCAGAGCTCCTCTTTTCACCTCGAGGTTGATGGTTCAAATCCTGAATGACCTTAAAGCCCCTATTCCCTTTTAGAAGCACACTACTGCCAACCATCTGTCTGTCCTGTACTTGGGGAAATAAAATGGCATCTGAATTATTACCGCTGGATGTAAATATCCGCCTGTTTGCACCTCTGGTTCGAGACCTGGTCTCTGGGCTTTTAGCTCAGGGTCACCGATACATGCTCATCACAAGGTTGTTCTTCATGTGTTGTGTGTCAGCCTCAATCCTCTATAAAATAAAGGGGAGACATGGAATTGAGCTGTGAAGCAACAAAGGCAATTTTATATCATCATTGTGTTGTTCTCTTAAAAGAGTAGATATTGATGGATCTTAAACATTGACAGACAATGTCTCTCATTAAAGAACGGATATTTTATCTGAAATTACTCGAGACTTTCCAGCTTTATGAAAATTCTTAATGGAAAATCTTCTGAGATCTTTGGCTTGTGTGATTTGTCAAACTCAAAATGTGGCTCTAACTCACAAAACTCCACACTTGTCAGACTTCTCAGACCTATTCAATTGTTAACAGCTGTAACTTAGATGAAGATCTGACCATATTTTAGGATGGAATTACCCATACCCTACATGCACATAATTGCAAATGGGTAACTTACTTTTTGATGCCGTTCTGCACCAGTGTCTACTCTAGCGTTGGTTCAAGCTGGTACACTATGTACCATCTTGTCATGCATGGTACAATACTCCGGTATTAGTTTCTAGGTCACATTATTAGTTCTTTGATAGTTCTTTTTGAGTCAATAAGCCCTAAGGCACATGAAACCCAGTCCAACATTAAATCCATAAAAAAATCCATGAGATGCAGTTTTTCATAGATATTACTTGAAAAGCCGATATTTTTTCGGCCTAAGTATTTGCATTCCCATCAGTCACTATTCCTCGTAGGGTTCTTCCCTCTGTCCTGCTTCTGTTACTTACTTCCCCCATTGTCTTTGCTCCAGGCTACAGAGAGCGAGCTGGGAGATGTGGACCTGTCTGGACTTCCAGAGGCTGCGGTGGACAGCGAGGAAGAGGAGGAGGAGGATGAGGACCTGGAGAGGGCTTCGGACACTCTTTTGGGTCGAGATCTCGTCCGGGAGTGTCTGGAAAAAGACCCGGCCGACCGCAACGATGACGACATCGGTCAGTCTAACGCTGCGCTGCTCATAATCAAGTCTTTGTGTTGGTTGCCTTTGTGTCCAATTAAAACATTGAATTCTGTAAAGCAGGTTTTAATGAGCTTGAGAAGGCTTGACACCACTTTTGCTCTTAAAACAACAAATCAGTATTAGATTAAAACTGACTGAGCTGAAATGAAAAGCAAGGATTAACATGTTTGTCACGTTTTTCTTTGATAGAAACAAGTACCCTTGGTTTCTATTATTATTCTCCTTGTTCATGAGAAAGCGCACAGATACCATCTATCATTCAGTAAGCCCACGCAGAGGAGATACACAAATGCACCACCCGCAAATAGACCCCTCACCGTGGTCTCTAAACATCGCCGACCCTTCAGGGTATATTTTTAAACAGGCAATCAGAGACGACCTCATTAGCGGGACCCAGTGGGGTTCAGGAGGAGAAGGTGACCACATCAGAGAGCTGAGAGGAGATGTAAAGGCCTGGCATGCTGTGTGCCTGCTGGGAGCCAGGCCTTCTCCACTGGCTGGTTCCATACAGCTCATTCAGAGGAAGGAGAGAGGTTTAGAGGGGAGGACCCAAGTTAAACCTGGACTCACTAATCTTTAAAAAACCAAATACATTAATCATCATCAATAAACTTTACTAGAGTTCAATTTAGCACAGTTTTTAATTGCATTTTATTTTACACGCTCTGTTACTCTTGATTTCTTTTCTTAAGTCTTTGGAAACGGATATTCTCGTTTGGTGTCAGAGGTGTTCAAATTCACAGTTTGTTTCAGAAGTCCTGCTGCTGCATGTATTCGTCGGTGGGAAAATGTGTGTATACTGTATATGTATTTTTCTTTTACTTCTTTCACAATAACTCACCTTTATCACTGCCTTTCTTGTCTCCCCGTCTCACCTTTTGCACCAAACAGAGCAACTGCTGGAGTTCATGCACCAGCTGCCCGCCTTCGCCAACATGACCATGTCTGTGCGGAGGGACTTGTGCAGCGTCATGGTGTTTGAGGTGGTGGAGCAGGCCGGCACGGTCGTACTGCACAACAAACAAGAGGTATGATCGGACAAGTGACACACAGCAACACAGCAGCAGAAGAAGTGACTGTAAAAGTTCCAAACAAATCTGAAAGAGTTTTGAAAGTGATTTATGAATTTAAGGGTTTAGGAATTATTCAAAGAAAATGTATTTTATCCAGAAATGAGATATTACACTGGTTTTAAGGATACAATCTCTATTCCTGCATATCTCACTTCGATTAGTCACTAAAAGGCTAATTATGAAATGTGAATTTGTTTTTCAATTATTATATTTTGCATCATTAAAGCACTAAATTGAATTTGATCGTTATATCAGTAATTATCTTTATTCATTTCGGAAGACGCTGATTCTAAATTGGGTCGTTAATATAATCACAGTTAAAGTCTTACATTTCTCTTTCTTGGCATAAAAGTAACCTCCTAAAATACACACACACAAACACAGTTACTCGCAAAATGCAAATGTTTGTATAATGTATAATGGAAAACAGAGGTGTTCTTTGATTTGACATCTTTTGTTTCCATTTCTACACACACATTTTTTTCACCATCTTCCAGTCTATCCAAAGCTGCAGATACAGATACTGGCGTATGCAAAGTCGCTGCAGAGTGAAAGCCTCGTCAATCACTCAAGCTGCTACACGGCTAATTGATTAAGTTACATGCTTGAGAGACGGGCGGCCTGTCATGGCTTTTTGGTTACAGAACAGACAGGGTGATAAATGGCAATGAACTGGCGGACGCTAAAGCTTCAGGAGGATGAGATATCGGCATCAGTGAGACAGATCCATATAGACAGCATCCATGGACAGGCAGTGCACATAGCCATGCATGTATGTTCCTCACCACTGCCTGTGTCGAGTCAGTTGACAGACAGGTCTCCTCCCCGCCCCATCTTTTCTCTGTGGACTGCAGTTGAAGGTCAAAGTGAAGAGCTCGGCTCCTCTCACAAGTGAACATGAATCTGCTCAGAGAAGAGAGTGAGGTAGGGAATAAAAAGTCTAAAGTGGTCAGAAGTAGAAAGTGCTTCAGGGGACAGAATGGAAGAGAAAATGGCAGAAAGGACCACAAGGGAAACCAGCAAGTTGTCTCGCTATCCATGTAATGTTAAGTTGACAAATAGTAGCTTACCTTCCGTTGCAGGCCTCCATAAATATTCATGACGAAATATGATTGTTTATATGCATTTAGAAACTTTATTGTATGCGGACTACATGAAAATAGCATCTAGAGCACTTTTGTGTACAAATATCGATGGTTGATTACTTTGCCTCACCTCTTACCACTTCATCACTGCTGGGGAAGACTGAGAGTGACAGGCTGACATGGACAAAAGAATAGAGGAGAAATGAGGAGCGATGAGGGAATGTTTGATTTTCTCTGCGGGAAACGGTGAGAGAGAAAATTCAATGGGGAGGAATAGATAGTTGTGGAGTTAGCCCAGGGCTCATTCAGCCATTCACCCACACTCTGGATGGATGAAAGGTTTTTATTATATTCTGCCTGCCAGCATCTCCTTGTCAAAAGCCGCCGCTAGAAACACAAAACCTCTCCAGTCTCCACCATTACAGTCAAACACACCTCTCACAACAAGACATTCCCTCAATAAATTACACGTCATTAATGTCATTCTTGTGCAGCTACAGGCGATGCTTGAATAGTTCCTTCTAACACATCAGATGTTTTAATTCCACCAATATCTGGTGTGAGTGTTTTAACTACTACTAACAACTACCTTGTGAATACAAGAGGAGTTTATAAGGAGAGCAATAACCAGATACAAAGAGGAGCATTAATAATCTCTGCAGACTTTAAATGCTTGACGTTGTATATTGGATTATTCTGACGTTTCCGTCCACCTCTCCTGCAGCTGGACCTCTGGTATGTTATCCTGAATGGGGCGGTTGAGATCAGCCACCCAGAAGCAAGAGTGGAGACTCTTTGTATGGGCAACAGTTTCGGGATCTCACCCTCCCTGGACAAACAGTACATGAACGGAGAAGTTCGCACCAAGGGGGACGACTGTCAGGTACGAGAAATAAAGACAAAAAAACTAAAAGTACTCATTAACTGTTGAACTGTTTTTGACAGATATCTTATGTGCATTTACATCTTTACTGTAGCCATTACTGGAAAGGTAATTCAGGTTGAAATAGAAAGTTCTAATTGCATTGCCTTTGCAATACATACATCAAATCTGACAAATCTATTGTGTATTTTCATGAAGTAGTGTATTTCTATGATAGTGTTTGCGAATAGTGTTTGCAGGTTGTTCTCAGAAAGCCAGTCTTGATGTAGAACTGACATATTAAGCTCATGACTTAAAAAAGGTATCCAAACTGAGCATTACTTGTGGTGTCTCTGTCCACACTGCCCAGTTCCCTCACTGACGCATCATTTCCTTTCTTAAGATACACAGGAAGTTGCGGAGGCAGAGCTCAGAGAGGCAAATGCAGAAACTTTTTATTTAGTCGAGGGAAGCGCAGCAAGTGAAAAGTCATGTCTTGACGCTTTCGCTTCAGTTTGACAGAACAGGAAGTTAGTTTAACTGAAGTGTGAGGTTGTGTTAAAAGATGCTTCTGCAAAATGGGTAGTTGAGAGGACTTTGGACGACCATACTTATTTATTTTGTTTAGTGAGTGAGAGAAACAGTGCTGTGGACCTTCCTCCATTCATCGCCTCATCCCATGCCTCTCTCCACAAACCCTCATGTCTCGTCTGTGCTGTTGTCCGAGTACCCAACTGTGGTGCGGAGCAACATTTTGCTCTACTACAAGTTGATACGCTGTCCCCATGTCATCCTCGACCAGTTCGTGTGCATCGCCCAGGAGGACTACTGGCGCATCCTCAACCATGTGGAGAAGAACATGCACAAGGTGGAGGAGGAGGGGGAGATCGTGATGGTGAAGGAGCACCGGGAGCTGGACCGCAGCGGGACCAGGAAGGGACACATCGTCATCAAGGTCAGTCGTTTTCAAAGAAGCTGCTGATCGATCAGTGTTCTAGGAAGCGTTTTGCTCCTCTGAAGTGTGAAGGGGCGAAAGGACGGATGAGTTCAAACGCAAGTAGAGGTTTAACCTTGTGCAGAAACTTGTCCTCACCCAGTAGAGATACAAGGAAGGTTTAAGGTCTAAGGTAAAAGTTAAGCTTCAGACCAGTTAACTAATAAACTCATTTAATCCCCCTGTAATCTGCATATTACTTTGTAAACCTGAAAATTTAAGTTCTCATGTTTTCCAGTAGTGTGTCCTATATACACTGAAATACTGTAGTTTGATTTGAGTCCCATCATCATGAATCACATACAGAATCCTGCAAAAAACATCAATGCAGCTGTTCTGTGTTCTTAGTTGATTATTGAGAGGCACCGTTTGCACTATTTGTGTTTGCCAGAGCATTTTCTTGTACGCGCTCAAAGGCCTTTTGATCCTCTTCCTGAGCCTCCCGAGGCAGACACGTATTGATCAGATAATGGGTCTGAATGATTCTTTTGGCTGCCACTCCGAGGAAGGCTGCTGGCTCCACAAACGCATCCAGTCGAGATGAGTCAATTCACAAGTGTTAGCGTTACCGCTTCTGTTTTTGGCTTTGTTCTTGTCTGTGTCAGACAAAAGTGGATGCCTCTCTGGTTTCTGTTCCCTGTCAAATGGAGTGTTTCCCCCCAGAAACCTCTGCTCTGGTGACATTAACAAGAACAGGATTGTACATCTGTCATTTTTTGAATAAATTCTGTTACGTAAACATCAAATCAGGAATTCAGTCCCTGATATTACAGGTGTTTGGTCTTTAATCCACAGCAATAATTCTCTGCAACGAAAGCGTTTGTGCATTCTCTGTGTGTGTAGGGGTGTGTGTGTGTGTGTGTCTTTACTTTATCGATGGGTGGCTGACACTTCAGTTCAACAGCAACATCTTTATATTCTATATCCGTGTCACTTTTCTGATTAATGTTGACATAATGTATTCAAGTTGGCCTGTGCATGTGTTTTGTTGTCTTCAGCGGCTTCAGTGTGTGTGTGCGTGTATGTATAGATTACATTTGCCCTTGTGTCATTTCAGCTGTCCAACACGTGCATGCATCAGTGTGCACCGTATGTTTATCTCCGTGTGCCCATACGTGTGTTTCTTTTTCCCCCTAGGGAACCCCGGAGCGTCTGATCATGCACCTGGTGGAGGAGCCGTCGGTGGTCGACCCCACGTACATCGAAGACTTCCTGCTGACCTACAGGACCTTTCTGTCAAATCCCATGGAGGTCGGCAGGAAACTGCTGGAGTGGTTCAATGTGGACAGTCTCCGGGACACGGTGAGTGTTTGTGTGCTTGTATTGCGGCCCTAGTTCCTGTTTAATTCTAGACCGTTGTTGTGAGGACATTTTATTTAGTCCTCCTCTGAAGGGCTGTTTGATGGTTCCATGATTAAGATGAGATTTAGCTTCCGGTTTGGGTTTCGGTCCTAAGGGCTTGGGAATGTATTATGTTAATGAGGGTCCTTACAAGAAGAGAAAGAGAAACAGGCATGTGCGGTCAGCTGACTTTGAAAGTTTCGGGTATGGTTGTACAATGAGTGAGAGAATGCACACATTTGTAACTGCACCATAGGCTGAGTATAAGGATGGACAGAGTGTCTCCACTTCCTCCCACTATCCAGAAATATGCTTGACTGAACGCACGACCAGTCATCTGCATGTATAAGGAACAGTCTCTATCTGACTAACAACACACATATTCTTGCACGTTCATGGGAATTTACGTGTTGTGCCGCTCACATGCCGATCAATACAAGTTCAGCCAGCTCAGCTGTCCTTGAGCCCGGCGGCGATTTGTTCATGCCTGACACTCCCATTGTCCATAACCGCTTTAACCTAAGATTAGTCTTGTACCGTCAATAGTCTTTATGTGGTTGTCATTCAAGCTTATAATTTTCAGCTCCATTAAACAGGATCTAATCCGGTACAGAACGAGCAACGGGGGAAGTAGCCACATATGGAACGAGAAGGGATGAAAAACCAAAGAGAGACAAGAAAGGGAACTTTGATTGATTCTGTGTGTTGATGTATCGGTTCCCGCTCTGACCTTTTACGAATCTCAGAACAATGTTGCCACTGGTGTAAATTTGCAGACATGATTGCTTCTGAATGTTCTTTGATTCACATCTTTCTTCTTATAAATTGTCGGTAACGTGTTTTCTCTGCAGCTGTGTGCATGGTCATTATTTATCCTTTCTGCTGTTTGTCATGTGTTAATAGATACTACAGAATGTATTTATTTATCATCCCAGAAAATAAAGATGGATGGAGCTATTTGGACTGAATAAAAGCATAAATGCACCATTTTAAAAACTCAAAGTAACAGCTTACTTATTTGGCTGAAATTACAAATTGTCTTTCAAATATGTATGAATGTGTGGTGTATGTATATATACACACACACACACTGCGGAACAACTAGTCATTGAACACTACACAGAACTACCAGTTCCTGAGGCCCTGAAATGTTATTAACAATCACCTCTGACCCAACATCTACAATAAAACCGCTCAGTAAGCGCTCTCGACAAATTTCTCCTCAGAACAGGTCACAGTGAAATAATCAAAGGTCTTTTTAAAGAACAGGAGATTGAAAATAACTTGTTACAGGAACTGTGCAACCATGTTTCTCGACTGAATAAAGCTCTCGTTGTGTCTCAACAGGTTACGAGAATAGTGCTGCTGTGGGTCAACAACCACTTCAATGACTTTGAGGGTGACCCGGCAATGACACGCTTTCTGGAGGAGTTTGAGAAAAATTTAGAAGTATCGGTAAGTTCAAACAGCAAACTTCTTTAAATAGCAAAAACAAGAATGTCCGAAAATGTTACTGCACTAAATCTCATAAGAACCGATGAGACGATTACCTTGTTATTGTTTGTGTTCTCGTGCGAAACCAAACTGCTTTTCAAATCAACTCTATGCATTTACAGCATGATGACCTTTGCCAGTTGTTTTACATTTACAAGTACATTGCGTACCTTTGGAGACAAAAGACAATT
This sequence comes from Limanda limanda, assembly GCF_963576545.1. Lineage (NCBI taxonomy): Eukaryota > Metazoa > Chordata > Actinopteri > Pleuronectiformes > Pleuronectidae > Limanda > Limanda limanda. The sequence goes on along the minus strand of NC_083649.1, from coordinate 12,435,663 downwards.
TAAATGCGAGACCCCTCGTGCTCATCGTTTTCCTATTTTCCTCTCGTCAGAAAATGAAGGGCCATTTGCGGCTCCTGAACATAGCGTGCGCTGCCAAGGCTAAGTGGCGTCAGATCACTCTGCAGAAGGCGTCCAGGGAGTCGCCGCTCTACTTCAGCGTGCAGGGCGGCAGCGAGCGAGGATTCGGCATCTTTGTGGAGTCGGTGGAGGAAGGGAGCAAGGCTGCGGAGGCTGGACTCAAACGGGGAGATCAGGTAAGAGGACGTAATGCAACATTCTGTGCCATAAAGCAGCATCGTGCTTTATGATATGATGCAATGCTGCTGCTTTGAATGAGAAGAAGAAAAATTACACTATTGCAATTAGCCAGATTGCAATCGTTCATCCCTTTAAGTATTCAGGTTTTTTTTTTTCTTTTAGAGAGAAAAGCATTTATAAAGCCCATATGTGTTTCAACCTGATAAACCCTTGAAAGTGGTGGTTATGGGCCAGTGTGGTTGTACTTCACTCATAAGCCAAAGTTTTGCTTCATTAGAGCATAGTTCATTAGTGCACTCCATAAAGTCTGGTACAGATACAGAGGAACTATGAGATCAATTAAAGCATAATATATGCACCTAACTACCAAGTTGCCTAATATATGATCCCTGCTAGAAGGAACAGTCTTATATTCTGCAGTCATCGGTGGTGCATACGTATACAACTTTACTCATGTTCCTACTCTTGATTCTTTGATGCATGTCCGGTGCTTTCATGATTTAAAACGATCTATATTACCTGAAACAGCTATTTTTCTTGCTGACTGCTTCCTTTTCTATATGTTAATTAGTGCAAACTACAGATTCATCTCTTCTAAAGGTGGTGTGAATTGAATGTGGTCAAATAATTCTGGCCATTAGCCACACTCCGCATACTGCATACCTCATTTCTTTGTGTTATTCAAGAGGACAGGATATACATTTTTCACTCTTTGCATTTAGTTAGGTGCTTACAGATTTGCTGAGTGCAGAAACTTAATGTCATGAAAGCGAAGCAGAATATAAATGATGTATTTCAGATGTCAGGGGAGGATAATGTAAAAGTTCGTTTTTTCGGGTGGGGGAAATGTTATTGTTCCCATAGAGTTAAACTAGAGCCCAGACAAATCCCTACACGGTCAATGTCCACCAGTGTCTGTCACTGTGTGTCAGACATTTTTATTTCAACTCTGCTATGAACATCTTCCTTGTTTCAGATCATGGAGATCAATGGTCAGAACTTTGAGAACATCTCCTTCTCCAAAGCTGTTGACATCCTGAGAAACAACACTCACCTCTCTCTCACGGCTAAGACCAACATATTTGGTGAGTGATTTGCTCTCAATCACACAGAGCCGCATGAATGCCTCCTATCTAATCATTTGAGTTGATGGTCAATCCTCTTTCTCCTCTCTCTGCACATTCATCCCTCTAGTCTTCAAAGAGCTCCTCAGTAGGATTGTGCATGAGAAGAAGAATGGCGTCCCTCATATTCCCAAGATCCAGGAGAAAAAAGGGAACCGCTTCTCCATCCCCGACCTTCCAGGGGACATGGAGTTCTCTACGGACCACAAGAGCACCAGGAAAATGAAGGCCAACACAGTTTCAGGAGGACGCAACAAGATCCGGAAGATGCTGGAGAAGACGCGCTTCACCATCCTGCCACCCAAACCTTTCAGGTAAGAGGATCGATGTGAACACTGCAGCAGGAAGCATTACGTACAGCGTCAAAGAAATTAATCAAAAGTTACATATTCCAATCTAGATGTATTTTTTAGCTGCACTGATTATGTTCCAGCAGTTCTTACCAGAATGTCTGTTTGTGAACGATATAGTTGTGATGCACCATTGGTCGGCTGGCTGGGGTTGGGGAGTTTCCCCATTGGTCATTTGTGTCTTAATGTGGCTGAAATCTCAACACAGCCGTTGTGTTTTGTGATTTTTGTCAGACGATGTTGTTGTTATAAAATCAGGATTATAGCTTTGGGCGGAGCAGCAGCTTGGAAATGGCCTGGAAGTGACTGGTGGGGAACACATCGTCTTAATGGGCCTTGTCCTAGTCACCACTTCAAATTTTATCTTTAGTGTGTATGTGACCAGAGCGAAGAGAAGCCAACACAGAGAGACAGAGAGAGACTGCAAATCAAAAATGCAATACTTGGTCTTCAGACAATCATACAGTCATATTAGAGTGATAGACATGTATCTTGAATTATTTTACAGCACAGATGTGGCACTAACAGCTAAAACCACAAGACTTTAAAATATGGTCAAATGATGAGCAACAAACGCAATGCGGCATGAATTGAATCTCAGAGTGAGATCTTCTCACAGGGGAGCTTTAAAAGATGCGAGTTCAAGTGGATTTACTCTCTACCTCATACCTGAATCTAAGAATTCTTCAATGAAAAGCACTTTAAAGGAAGTTGGCCTGGCCGGATCATCTCTGCTCTCTCTGTGGCGGTATTGTATCAAGCTGTGACCATCTGCAGGCGGGAAATATTAGCGGCGTGAGCAGAAATCTAAGCCTTTAGCTTTCCCGATAAACCAAACTGCTTATTTTTACCTCACAATGTGACAGAGAAGCACATTTCAGCCTTGAGTAGGAAGTTGAGCAATTTCACCCAATTCTATAATCCTTACCTACATTTTTCATTGAAGTTGGAGCACACAGTAAAACATAATAATGATAATAGTCATCTTTATCTATAAAACACTTGTCATAAGGCGTGTTACATAGGGTTTCTCAAGGCAGCAAAATAGCAGGAGAAAAGGACAAGTAGTGGATTTGATATCATTAGATCTTTGGATTGAAGCGATTTGGTGAGTAAATCCGAGCCAAAGCGAAAACCGATAAAAATACATGAATAGAAATAATATTTCAAAAGAGAAAAGAAAAGAAATAGAATTTAAAACTCTGGAAAAGTTAGGAAAGACTTTCGGATAGAAGTATGTCTTAAGAAGCGACTTAAAGATGTCCTGTGCCAGCCGACCAGATTTCCTCAGGCAGATTGTTCCAGAGCGTCAGCGCCCTGACTGCAAACACTCTGTGCCTTTTAGTTTTCAGCAGGTTTCAGGGGACAGATAAAAGACCTCTGCCTGAGGACCCCTCAGCACATCCAGTACTGGTGTGTTGGGGACTAACAGGTCTGCAGGTCTGTCCCATTTCAAGATGTGGTTGCACCAGAGTATGTCTGATAAGATGACATTTATTCTTACTCTTTCTAACAAATGGTTGTCTACCAATAAAGTGCACTTCTTTCACTCTTTCAACATTGCCTGTCAGTTAGTTTTCAGCCACATATTAAAATGTTGCAGGCCGCGTCGTCATTGTCGCCATAATCATCATATAGTCACCGTTGTTGTCATCATCCGTAACTAGCCATTGTACTGAGAGCATCCGGAGCGATGGAAAGCAATTGTGCAGGTGGCAGCTCGCATTTAATATTCCACCCGGAACGTGCAGATCCAGACTTGATTTCATTTCATCATTTCATGCCTCTCCAGGCCTCATTAAGCTCCATACTGTGTCAGCGCTGGAGAGAGAAGATGCTGTTCTCTCCCTGTCAATTACAGGACTAACTCACACACGTTAACGCTCTCTCACACAAACACACACACTTGCAAAATGACACTTTCACGTCCCTACACTTTTCTACCGTCTCAGCTGTCCAGCGCTGCAGCGATTACGTCCACAATGCCTCACAGTTTGCATGAAAACTGATTGTGCTCGGCTCTCATAATGCACTACGCTATCACAGGGCCATTGATCCGGCTCAGTGCACCGCTTCCAAAAGCTCTCCGACTGCCTTCTCCTTATCGACCGAACAAGGGCTTTCATTGCTTTTTATTTTTGCAAGTTGGCACCAGTGAAACCACTCTGCGATTCAAAGGAACTGATGGCTGATTAAAGGGGCTGCAGATGAGATGGGTGATGTGGGTCAATTGGGATTCATCAGTGCTTGTTGTGGGAGGAAGATTTGAGGGGAGGCAGTGTTGGAATATTTTCCACTGGATGTGTGTGTGTGTGGCACAGGCTGTTCTCAGGACAGCGTAATTTAAGATATCATGCCGTTTTAAAGCATGCGACACACACACACAAGGCTAGGCTGTCACAAAGAGGCAAGCTGTGACCATCATTACTATAATACAGTCAGTCTCTTACAATGTGTTCAATGGCTTTGCTCACTTTGTGAATCTGGCATTATCTGGCCGGATCATTACCTTCTGGATAATAATTTCTCTGCTGACCAACTTCTAATCACTCTTATTTTATTGGTTGAGTTCTCCATTAAAGTGCTTCCAATAATCTCCACCTGTAAGAACACATACACACACACATCTGTCAAGATCATCACCTGGCAAATTACTAATAAAGCAAATTATGTTTTATTTTTGGACTACAATGGCACTTGGTAGAGCACAAACCAACAGCAGTCTCCTTCAATTCAGTGAAGCCGCACCAAGGTGCACACACATAGATTTCTCTCCCATAAATTTGCCAGATTCATTACAAAATTCCAATGATCTTGACCCATGTCCCATCCTTCCACCAAGTTTAATGGAGATCCATTCAGTAGCTTTTGTGTTATCCTGCTGACAAACAAACCAACAAACCAACAAAAAGACAGGGGTGCAAACAAAGCCTCCATTGCAGAGGTAACACTTATCCTTTCAAAATGTCCACTCCTATTCAGATTCCATTTCCCAGCTTCCATACGTACACAGTCCCACTCTCTCTCTCTGCTGCTGCTGCTCTCCTCTGTTCTTGGCTGACATTGTGCTCCACTTCAGACTGGGATTTTATATGTCAAGGACACACTGGCAATGAACAAGTCGTTTTTCTGCCCAATTAAGCTGTCCCGGCCCGTGTTTCCACTAAGACACACACATCCCATATTGACTAACCCAGGTGATTTACATTACAAAGATTACTAAGAAATAGACAGAGGGGGCTCAGCCTGAAGTCACTTGGTCTCAGAAGTCTCTGATTTACTGAGACGATGATAAAACAGTGACCTCATGTCCCAAGATGCCATTTTCATTCCCCCTACTCCATTGTGACACAGTTACATGCAGTAAACATCGATTCACGGCACAGTAACTATTGCGTCAAGTGTTCACCCTACAAGATGTTTTAAGTTTTTGCTCCATGCTCACTGCTGCGCTGCTGCTGCTCCACCTGCAAGAAGCATTACTCAGGAAATTATACAGGTATTGACTTAAAGACAAAAAGTAGAAAAGACAATAGCAGCTCTTTTTTTATTTATGTAGCTAAATTAATTAGATTAAAATCATTAATCCTAATGCCTGCTTTTTGCTGACTCGTCATTATGCATTTTTTGTGAATGTGTTCAGTACAGTTCAGTTTAATTCTCCCGTTCATCCTGCAGTTCCTGTCATGTGCCTTATATATAAATCTTAGCTGGCGTTGTGAAATGTTAAAGTTTATTTCAGCAAACTTGTCAGTGTGTCTAAACTTTGTATTTTCTGTCGATCCTACATGTGTGTGTTTGTGTTGTGATAAGAGGCCTTGTCTCTCAGACATGCGCAATGTTTCTCTGCAGACGGTTGACTCTTCAGCTGAGCTCTACACTTGCTTTTTATCTTTCATCTTTTGTTTTCTTTTTCTTTTCAATGTTGTCTCTCTCCCGTTTTTTGTCTCTGCTGCTTCAGGGGCCTGTTTGGGTAAGACCTCTTGTGTAACTCCCCCCATTCTCCAACCGTGTGGTTCAGTATCCATCTGCAGATGTGCACGACACAGCAGGAAACTCACACACATCCAGTCAAGCACTAACCACCACTGCTGGCCTTCTGCAACATGACTCGAGGGCTGAATCCGTAGATTTAAACGTGTTCCCTCTCTTCGATTTCACATTTAAACCCTCCGAATAAAAGTATGATTTTTCTAAGCCTCTTGAGTTACTCAGCCTTAAGTATTCTGCAGGGCTGTTGCAGAAACTATCAAGTGACTACCTGCAGGCTTTAAGACTTAAGGGCTTGAGAACTTTGCTTTTGTCCTTTTCCAATGCAACATGTCATGGTTTATTTTCAGTAAACTAATAAATCTTTAAAACGTTATCTTATATATCTCTTATTGTCATTTGGGCTTTGATTTGACCTCCATTGTTCAAACGTGCAGAATTATCTGGCAGATGTTGATTCCAAATTTGCAAGACGGCAGATTTCGTATCAGGGATATTTGGGCTTAATTTCTGGATATTGTGAGAAATTAGAGATGTGTTGTCCATCTTTATTTACAATCTATGGTACAGATGGGTACAATTAGGTGTGATGTTATACACTTTCATATCATATTGCTTTATTTTCTTTCCTTCTTTTGTTCTTATGTTTATAGTTTATTTTCAGTCCGATATACTTTGAATTCGCCCACTTCAAATTTCAAAATAATAAAAGTCAATTCAAGATGCTGTGTAAGCTTCTAAGAATTTTTGTTTAAAATATTTAAAAGCTACCAATGTGTAATCTAACCTTAAGACAGCCACATTTATCACTTGATGCAGGGGTATTCAGAATCACTCTGTGGGATGGTCTCAGAAGAGTTGCCATTTCCACCACATGTTTGCAGATTCAGTAATTCTAATGAGGCCATTAATATAAAGGTTGATGCACACACACACACACACACACACACACACACACACTAAAGAACAAGAGCTGACAAACAGATGTACAATTAGAAACGAGTCATAGGAAAACATCTGAATGAGCTAAAACACTCAGGACTTTCTGTTTCTTTTCATATGTGCTCCACTGTTGTGTGTGCTTGTGTATACCAGTGTCATTGTGTCGCGTGTGTGTGTGTCTTTGCGTGACTTGTGCGTCTCTACCTGCGAATGCTCCTTATCAGTTCCTGCCATTCATGAAACCACCTCATGGATGAATTTCAGCCGTGTCGCCGCTGCATATTAAAAGACCAATATAGTGATATTAAAATATGGTGTTGCTATTCTGCAAGAGTAGACATTTTGATTAAATCTCCTGATATTTCATTCCTACAGGAGTTACGAGTTGTGATTTCAATATGTTCTTAAGATGAACGGAAATAAGCTCATTCTAATACCTGTGCTTCAAAAATATTTTTTCAGCCTTTTTTTCCGAATGTCTACTGCTGCAAAATATAAGCTTAAAAGTTTATTTAAGAACATGCAGTTTGCATGATGGAGAAAATCCTCTAATTCCATCCTTTCTTTCCCGACTCCAACCTTCTCCTTCTCGTCCTTCATCTCCTCCAGTGATGGCGGCATGGGTCATTCCCAAGATGACAGCATTGTGGGCACCAAGCAGTGTCGCCACAGCGTGGCCATCATGCCCATCCCCGGCAACCTGTCGTCCAGCAGCCCCGACCTGCTGCAGCCGGCCCCCAGCATCCTGGACTTCTCCAACCCTGCAGGTGAGAAGACCATGTTGACTTCCTTAGGAGGATGAGAATCTTCTTTCTTTTTCTTCTTTCGTTGTTTTAATCTTTCTTCAGCCATTTCAAAATTTTATAAAATAACACATATACTCTAGGGGGATGATTCGGGATGCTAACACTTTCTTTATATGCATTTGTCCTATTTAATGCATTTGATAGTTTGTTTGTTAATCTATTTGAACACATTATCTTGGGAAAACTCAGATAAACTAGCTCATTCCTGTCAACTAAGTACTACACCTTTTTTATGTATTAGTGTATTAAATGACTGAAAGTTCTTTGGGTTTAATAGCACCAAAGTTTCCATTATATCCATTGACAGTTGTTCATGGCCATCATGGCCTTGAGCACTTCTCTGCTGACGCAGTTTGTCCTATTTGACTGGACTTCCTTCAGTCTCGCTGAGCAATGAAATCCAAGGACTCCGGTGTTCACTGTGGACAGACAAGCTGTCATATAATCACATAAATCAGCCATGTGAGACGTGTAGTGTTAGTGTGCACTTTGTTGTCTCAAACATGAACTCCTGGTCTCTGCTTTTTCATCAAACTCCTCAAAACGAGTTCTGCTAACAAAGGAACACACAGTGACTAACTCAAAGCAAGCAGTAGGAAGTCTACAGCATAGGTGTGCACTCTCTTCAACACAATCACACACACACACACACCACACATACCCTGGGGTCTTTCTTTTTGAAGTGGCACAGAGCTGTTGCACAATTGTGTCTGTCGGAGAAGAATTAACCTCCTGGACTAAAGGGCTTATTTATTTCTTTCCTGTCAAGAGTGGTTTCCTTAGCTCATAGTTATTAAAACTAACATGGAGCTGTGTGCCTGTGCGTGTGCATTAATGGGACTGAAAGACAGATGGAGGGGAGAACAAGAAAGCTAAAGGTGAAAGAGAGCGGAGCGAGTGAATATGGTCCTGATTTATTCCACCACCTATTTGTCATTGAGCAACACATTCACACACATACACACACTCCCCTTGTTCGCAAACCTATACATCACATACGTCTTTTATATTTTTTATTTTTTTTCAGAGAACAAAAACACACACACCAACTGGGCCTCATTAATCACCCACCATTATATCAAGTTCCCAAGTTTCCCTCAGCGCTCTGGCCATTAAACAGTAGAAGATAGAACAGCCTCTTCAAACTCCCACCTGTAATTAAAGTAACAGACCAGAGGAAGGTCAGAAGCATCACTATCACCTCTCTCCTATCCACACTGGGGAGTATAATATATATGTTTAGGATCAAATCTGACCTATGAATATATACAATTGTCATCATTAACTCTATTTAATTCCAAATTTGTGGGCGTGTGTTATATTTCTGATGTAGTTTGCCCATAGCTACATCTTATTCTAAGCTATCATTTCCATTAGTAATTAATCTTATTTAATTTTTTTAATTAATCGATCGGTGTGTAGAACATTGGAAATCTGTTAAAAAAAATTGTCACAATACAAGATTACAACTTCTTTACTTTACCAAAAACCCAGTACTCTATGTACACACTACTTTTTCTTGTCTTTACTGACAAATTCAAGCACTTTACACTGTAGGTTACATTCACCCCTTCACACTTTGACCTGGCTATTTAGGATTCAGCTTCTCATTTCAGCATTTGAACTAGAGTAGCTGGGAATCAAACCGCCAACCTTGATGTTTGTGGACAACCCGCTCTATCTCCTGAGCCACAGCCACCCCTAACTAGACAACTGGAAAAGCAAAACAACTACTACTACTTGTCTAACATTTTCAAATCTTTGATCCTCAGTTTGCTCTCTGGTCTTTTTCCTCTCTGTGTCATTGTTTCTTTTTCCTCGACTCTCTCTCTACCAGCTCTGGTATTGCGTCTCTGTCGCTGTGATTTTAAACAGATGTTCTCATGTGGACATGATGAGTCATACTCCCCTCTGGTTTCCCATGAACATACAGATTAAGCAGAAACTCCACCGGTCTTCCCTCCTTTTTCTCTTCTGTCACGATGTTTCCGACCACTGTCTCTCCCTGTGCAACTCCCACACTCTCTCTCATTCTCGTATTCACTGTGGTTTCTCTCTCTCCTCTCTGCTTGCCAAGCCCTGGGACTATACTGTAAGTATTAATACCTTCAATACCACTGTTTGATTGCATGCCAGTAAATATTCCCCCCCATGTCTTTATTACTCTTTGATTTTGGGTTTGTTCCCTCTCACTCTGTGTTGCATCTCTGCGTCCATGAAGTGCATCCTTCAAACTCTTGATTTTGGCCTTGATTTGTGTTAATGTATGCTTTTGTATGCTTTTTTTCCTTTTGAGAACGCACTGTGTGAGTTTCAGAAGGCCATTTTGATCGCTTTTCCCTTTGTAACGTGATAAAAAGTAGAAGTAGTCCTGTTAGATAAGGGTGTGATTGCTTCACCCTAGAAAATCTTTCAACTTTAATGGTAAGAGGAAGATGGGTTATTTTCTTATCTTCGAGAAACAAACATATATACACATAAATGAGTCTTGGCGTTTCAGTTTTTGTGTTTATTTTTACAGAGGCCTTGTGTTTAACCCCTAACTACTTCACATCACTCTCCTCTGAGCACTTGAAGCCATCATCCGCTGCCCTCCTATGCTCTGGATGCTTTCACTTGTGATTAATGTCTTCCGACCGTATGATGGAGTGACTGGGAAAAGCTTGGGCGAACAGTAGGAAGGGGGAGGAGGAGGCTTGTGGGAAGTGTGTAGCTTCTTATAGTGCTGAGTTTGCAAATGTTTATTCCCTCCTGTATAGAAATCCTCTGGCTTCACTCCATCAAAAACAAACTCCACGGTGTTGATGAGAATGAACAATGCCTTATTAAAGCTAATGATTGATTGGACGTTCAGCCGGGTGGGTGGGCAGCAATTGTCCTCCAGTGTGCAGGTCATGTCACAGCTTGTCCAGAGGATTAAACACGATTAGACTCCCCCACACTCCCCCCCCACCCCTCTGGATATGATAGCCAGCTATTGAGACGAGAGCTTCCCACACTCTAATCACAAATCACAGCTAATGAGACACAAAGCATTAAGCTCCCGCTCGGCCCACCCTCACCACCACCCTGCTGCACATAAACAAAGACGAGCTCGGCTGCTGCTGCAGCAACGCAGAAGATGTGTTAGGAAAGATGTGCCTGATTTTCAAATGAATAGTCAATTACTTTCTGAGAAATCAATGAAAAATTTATAGAAAGTCAAAAAATAAATTCACAACTTTCTTCTGATACGTTACAAAATCCAATGGTTTCTTTCTGTCCCATATTTCTACCAAGTTTTGTGGGAAGCTATACATTAGTTTTAGTGTAATCTTGCCGAAAAGCAAATAAATTGGAAAGTGGTGAAAACATAACCTCCCTGGCAGAGGCAACAATATAGTGGAGATCAGTCCTCACAACAGAGGTGTTGTAGGAATGAAGTTTTAGACAGAATCCATCGCTTCTCTATCTGTGTCCGCCACAATACTTGACCAAGGTCATGCTGTCTAAAATTGAACCTGGCATCGATCCTGTATACGACTGATGAAAGCAAGCCACAGCTTCTTAAATGCATGTTTGTTGGCTCTGTCCCACATTATTTACCTTCTGGAAGTTATTTTACATATTTCTAAAGCCTTTAAAACAACCAGTGACCTTTCCTTGTTCATTTCTCTCCTTGATCTCTCATCCAAAAACATTCTTCTCTTTTTTTTTTATCTGGAAAAAAGAAAGTACTAATGAATCCTGAACACGCACACACTCACAGTACAGATGCAGCTCAAACTAGCCTATGTGATTGATTATCAGCATTTACTCTAACCTTATTATTATCGGCTTTGCCTTCAGCAGTTAGTTAATGGCTGTTGTTGAGCTGCTGCTATAATGATGATAATAAAGGTCCCCCACCATTGTCATATTAGCACACACATACACACTCAAAAGTGTTTGTACATTTTAATGAATAAGCTCATCAAACACATGTCGTTGTTTTTTTAGAGATACGACCTTTACGTCCTGATCTTCCTCCATTTTCCATATATAAACCTGAGCCCTCTCTCTCTCTCTCGCTCTCTCTCACACAAACACACAAGCTATATGACAGCTTCATCTGGTCTGTTGGACTCCCTCTCCACCCGTCACTGTGCAGTGTTCATAACTCATTGTATTAAAGCTCTTCGGCTGCCGGGGACTAATGGTCCGTCCCCTCTTCCTTACACACACACAAACGTCTTTAATGCAGTATTTCACTCATGAGAACCATTTCCATGATTTACACACATAACACATAGATACGTATATGTGTATACACCTGAACATACATATATAGACACGCATAACCCCTAACATTCAAGCATCTTGATTTTTTTTATGAATTATTGATTTTTTCACTTTTAACTTTTATATCATACAATACAGTTTATTATTTTGTTTAGCAATAGAAGTATTAGTAATGCTTTAAAAATAGACAACATATGACTTATTTCCTGTTGTGTCCACATTGTCTCTGCAACTTTTCTTTATCCTCCCTGGCTGCATGTAACCTTCTCTTGCTGTTGTGTGCATGTTTAACGTGAAGGTTGAATAACCTGTGATGTCAGTGATCGTGGCTTGTCATCCACATTATGTTGTTTTCAACGCAGTGTAATAGGAGGTTGGTGGTTTTATGTGAATGTTTGGTTCTGGGCAATAGTTAATACAGCCATGTGTGGCATCATCATGTGAGGCCATTACAAAAATTACATCAAATGCGTTCCGACCACAGGATCTTTCCACCACAACTAGGAGCCTTTGCAAGAACTCCTTGTGTTTCCATAAGTTCTGGGGGAATCTTTTTAACCCCCCAAAAGTCAACTCTTGAGTTATAGAAATTTAGCGCATATATTTATCCACTAGGCTGGAACAAAGATGTCATTGATAAATGTAAATCTTTTGAGTTTTCACCAGAAACTGTGTCTCGGTCCCTTTTTTTCCATTTAGTTTCTTTACCACAGCGCTTTTGGCAGGAGAGTAGTCAGCACAATCTGTTCAGAGTACGGAGCAAAGGAGTCATGTCACATAAAAGCTCCTAGTAATTTAATGAATATTAAATACAGAAAAATAACTAAACAGCTTTCCTGTCATCACTGGCACTGACCACATTTCTTAATAATCATATTTATTGTTACATTATTCAGGCAAAAGATGACTTTCTTGTCACAGACTTCATTACATTCAGTTTTATTTCTGCTTTAGTTTTCCTCAGACAACTCATTTGTCAACTCATCCAAACCTAATCAGTCACTTACAGCTCCCCTGTTTCCTCTTTTCTCTTCCACTCTCAGACATCCCGGACCAGGTGATTCGGGTGTTCAAGGCCGACCAGCAGAGCTGCTACATCATTATCAGTAAGGACACGACTGCCAAGGATGTGGTCACCCACACCGTCAATGAGTTTGGCCTCCTCGCGGCCCCGGAGACCTACTCCCTGTGTGAGGTATCGGTTAGCCCTGAGGGAGTCATCAAGCAGCGGCGCCTGCCCGACCAGCTCTCCAAACTGGCTGATAGGATTCAGCTCAACGGCAGGTAAGAATCAGAGGAATTACACTGCTGCTGACTGTCGCACTTTATCCAATGTTTGACTTTAGAATTCATCAGAATGTGTGTATACACTAATATGCCCATGCCTTATCCTTACAGAGTAGTTTTTTGCAAATTTTTCTCCAATGTGATTCCAAATGTGTCAGACACTGGAGTGTTTCTGTCTGTTCCCAAGGCAACAAACTAAAATACCCAAATAAAGCAGAAGCAACAGTATTCCCTGGTCAGAGAAGCACTTCAGTCATCCAATAAACATGATTTTAAGGTCGGGCCTCAAACACCTCAGAACGGTATCTAAAGAGAGTCTTACCTTGGATATCATGCAACACAGGACGCCCCAAATTATTGGTAGTTTCCCACAGAGGCCAACAGTGGGACTGCTGTTGGCGAGTTGAAGTCTTGGATGACTAAACCAAAGCCATGACCCATAATACTGTGCACCCTGAGAGATGAAATTTATGATCCTTTTCTTATTCAAACTGTTTAGGGTTGCTTCCAATAATGGAAAGCCAAACAACCACTGCATGTGTTTTTCTATAAACAGATTTCTAACCTTGTACTATGCAAGAATTTCCTCCTACAAAACATCAATTCCCCATTCACAGAGACCATATAAGTTCAAGTTTAGCTCCACAAGAAAGTTGTTCATGTATAGTGCATGTATATTGATTAAATTCTTCCCGAGCAGCGGGTTGTGTTCCTGGGGACACGGGGTACTATTCTGAGATGTAGTTAGTTCGCTCACTGTAGCTTTGCAGAGCTGTAAATCATTTCCCTGAGTAAATGACTCAGAAAAAACAAAAATGAAAAAGCTGCAGCGCTCGAGGTGCCGGGGAGCACGAGCTCTGCTCAGAACCACCGTCCCAATTCAGTGGAATCATAGATCAAGTGGCGCTACCCAAGTGGCAGCTCACAACCCACTGTGACCTCACCCATTGGTTGTGAACTGCTGTTTTGGCATTTTGACTAGCGGCATCTTGGGTTTAAAAAAAAAAAAATGGAGTAACCATAAGTAGAGAAGGAGGGGTGGAGCCTGACTGAGAGCTCAAAGACACTGCAATCTGCGCCCACTGGACGATAGTAGCTGTCAATCTCACGGTATTCTGACCCCAATACAATTACGAAATTAACACCATGCAGTGTTTAGACAAATGTTTTCTGATGTGAGAAATAATCTCAAAGACTTAAAGAAACTGACATATTCTTGCAACCACTGGAGTCACCGCCTGCTGGTAATTTAAGGGAGTACAAGTTTCAGATTCTGAACTTGTAGTCTACGTTCATTTTTATATACTATCTCTGGTGTTACCCTTTAAAAAAATGTTCCACAAGTTTGTCCGTTTAAAACTAAAAACAACAGTTTGTAGTTGACAGTGAGCTGCATGTGATGCTGGTTAAGTGCTGTCATGACGTGTTAAAAATCCCCTTGCGTTTTCTGCAACAACAGCATCTGTTGTCACTTTCTTCTGAAACACAACTCAGAAGTTTCAACATCACTGAGTTGGACCTTTAGTCTTTGAGTGATGTGTGTGTTTAGTTTTTTGCACCGTCACGCGGCCACTGTGTGTTTTCTATTCGATGTCTCCCAGTTTGTTGCACATCACACTGTCTTCTCGATGCCAGACACGTTCTGTTTTAAGATGAAAGTTAGCAGGACATGAAGGATAATTGGACGGCGGCCATGAAGTCTGCTTTAGAATGACTCCTCCGTCAGTTTTTCACGGTTGTCTCCCTCTGCGCTCGCCTCCTGTGGTCCCTCATCAGTCCCCCTCCAACTAGGTTAGCATAAATATTTCATCCTCTGTCAGGGGTGGAGGCCCCGGCAGACAGCATGGCACGTCTGGAATAATTCATACACACGCTCGCATGCACACACAGGCATAGATACAGATACAGACTTCCTTATACACAGGCACACATTCATATACATTCAGACACGCATTTGCCGCACTTACATCGTCGTCCATATTTGTATTCATTTATTTAACTTGCATTTAAAGCATGTATTCTCAAACATGCGTGGACACAGTCACACACATTCACAGACACACTCACTCACTAGAAGACTCTCGCTTTAACACTCTGCCTTCGGTGTTTGATGGATGGCCGAGCTGCAGAGGTAAACAACAACTTGCAACACAGTTCTTTTCAATATATAAACGTGTGAGAAGTGCATTGCCTCCCATGTAAGGTGCAAGGTGCACATGCAGTTTTAACTACCAACCTCACCAAACGTTGTAAAAGACAAAGACACAACAAGTTCAAAATCTAATTTAATGCATATGTCCTGATGACCAGATCCACCTACCTCCGTTGCTCAGGGGTGGAAGGACACATTCGTCAATGGCAATCTCAGAGCCCATCAGCTATCATCTGATGACGAATTACCCTCTGAATGGGCAACGGCCAATACTGTGGGGCGTCTGGTGTCGACAGTGAATATCTGGGCCGAGACTCTGTCTCACGTTTGCATTACACAGTCGAAGGCCTGGTTTCTTTGTGAGCAGGAGTTGAACATTTCTCCATGCAAAACACAAGTCATACTTTATTTCAGCATTTATAACTCTAGACGATTTTGGCTTATCTTTAGTTCAATGTATCGGTCGAACTAGAAACGGAGACCAGAAGGCTTCCGGCCCCAAAATCGTGTTCCTCGCCAACAGATTCTGCATATTCATTCACAGAATTGATGTATTAAAATGTGAAGAGAGCTAAACCTGATGTTGGACAGTGGGCTAGGATTAACTGTAGAACTATGAGCAGGCAGCAAGCTCCACTCTTAAATCCATATACCTGTATTTTTCTTAGTTGTTATTTCTTGCGAAGTAAGTATTTGCCTTTAGAGATTGTGTATTTTGTTTATCTTACTTACACACTGTCAAACTGGCAGTATTTATACAGATATATATGTATGTGCACTTACACATTGTGCAGTGTCAGCAGGATGTACATGTAGTATGTCTTCAGCACAGTTTGCAGTAGTTGTATTTATCAGGAGCAGCAGGCAGATCCATCTTCTCTCCGTGCATCACACACCCAGAAATTCGTCTATATAATCGAAGCATTTTTCACCCTCTGCTCAAACTAATCTTAAGCTGGACAAGCAAAATGTGTCCATTCGAAATGAGATGTGAATGAGAGGAACATCTAGGAGATTTATCTGGAGTTTTTTGGAGAGATACAGCCGCTTGACAAACTGGATCCTGTCCACCCTCTCGTCTGCCTCTGCAGTCTGTATTAAAGCATCAGCGGAGATGCTGCAGCTCGAAGTCTCTTCTGTAGATCAAAAAACACACATTTTACCATCATAGAAATTATATGAATGTATTTTACATCCTGCTTATCTCTTTATGGTCAATTTCACTTAATCCCCCTTCCCATTCTTTAGAGTCAAAGGCTTACACATAATAACTCCTTTGTTATTTTCAGCATTTCTTCTAATCAAGTGGTTTCTCAAACAATACACACTCTTGAAAAAATGGCAAAAGAAGTCTTCATCAAATAATTTTCCAATAATGAATAACCTCATAGGAACAAAAAGGCCTTTATTGCATTTTATTGTATTTTTCATGTAGCCAGACTCTTTTTCTCTGTGAAACTGAGCTATTAAAAGAATAAAGAAACCGTAATTGTATTTTTACCTCATAGAATGATGCAACTTCCTCCGGCTCTTTCCTCTGCCCTGTAGGTACTACCTGAAGAACAACATGGAGACGGAGACGCTGTGCTCGGACGAGGACGCCCAGGACCTCCTCAGGGAGAGTCAGATCACTCTGCTGCAGCTCAGCACCATGGAGGTCGCTGCCCAGCTCTCCATGAGAGATTTTGAGCTCTTCAGGAACATCGAGTCCACCGAGTATGTGGTCGTTTAGCGTTTTGATTGACAATATGCAGGATGTTGACTGCTACGCCACAGAGCTGTAACTGAGATAAACCTGTCGTTCTTTGTCGTGGCTCCCAGGTACGTGGACGACTTATTTAAACTGGAATCGTCAGTGGGCAGTAGAAATCTGAAACAGTTTGAGGAGGTCATCAACCAGGAGACCTTCTGGGTCGCCACGGAGATCCTGAAGGAACCCAACGCCATGAAGAGGATGAAGACCATCAAGCACTACATCAAGATCGCCCTGCACTGCAGAGAGTGCAAGAACTTTAACTCCATGTTTGCTATCATAAGGTGAGCTCCCGGTTGAAACGGTCTCGGTGTGAGTGTGTAAGTGTTTGTGAGTGTGTATTGGCTCCCTAAATTGTGTGGTGTCACATTGTTTCATCATCTAGTTAAGCAGTAGCACCAAAGCAGGATTCTTGTTCAGCTGTGGCAGCGAGTCTTTATTCCGTGTCCCCTAACAGCTTTTGTGTCAAATGAGCTTTGGCTTCTCGCCTCTTTCCCTCACATCCTCCAGAGACCCATCCTCACCTCCTCCCCTCTGCCTCCCTCCCTCCCTCCCTCTCTCTCCTGCCGTCTCACTGAATCAGCCCCGAGTCACCCAAGCCACAGAGACTCTGCATTTAAAACCCGACTCCCACGGCAACAGTTGCTTGTTGTTAATTTCCTCTGGCCTCTTGTTGTTTGGCTGAACTCGGAGGTGTGATGGTACTTCCACCCAACAATATCTGTGTGCAGGGTTTCCCCCAGAAAACTTGCTAAGCCTGGTGGTAGGATGGCTAGAAGGCACCCGCGGGGGGGGGGGTGTTGAGTCGGATTTTGAGCTGGACACCATTGTTTCTTATACTCTAAACGTGATGTATGTTTAATATGCACACCTAACTTTTTTATTTTGAAAAGGGGTTAAATAGATACTTTGATATCTTTTTGAGTTGCACTGCTGACTTAACTTATAAGCCCTCTTTTTTATTTATTTTTATCACGTTGGAGTTGCTAGTTTAAACCTACAGTTTTGCACTTTAATATTTGAGCCTTTGTTTACATTTTGTTTTGTGCTGCATTAACATAGCAGTCAGGCCTCTTATTTCAGAAACAATGAACCGTAACAGTTTGGTTACCAATAAAAGGTAAGCCTACTACTTCTTTGCTTTCAGCCAGCTACTCAAACAGACAAGCAACAAAATAACAAACAAACAAAATACACAGGCAAGTGTCGGCCTACTTTGAAAAAAAATTAAAAACAAAACTTTGTAGGGCTATTTGAGTCCTCCTCATATTTGTGGAAAATGTATGAAATAAGAAGTACCCTATTTTTAAATAAATAAAACCAAATAGCTGCAGCCTAATCGTGTAACGGACTAGGTTTATGTTTGGTTTTGACTTATGTTCAGTAAAACACTGTGTTGAAGGAGCGTTCTGATGTCTGACGGTCAGTGAAGGTGACGTATGTTCAGTAAAACACTGTGTTGAAGGAGCGTTCTGATGTCCGAGGGTCAGTGAATGGGTCTGGGTGGGACATGTGACTGTTTGGACCAATAGGATGGTTGCTTGGGGATCGGGGCCATGTCTGTGATCGGGGCTCAATGAGGAAGTGAAGTGTTGTTGATGTGCGCGAGTGACGGATTTTTTTTTTTTTTTAAATAAAAAAAACATGCGACGCTTAGCCTGGCGGGGGGGGAGTAAGGATGGCGGCCCCGGTGTGTATTCATGAGCTAGTTTAGTACAGTGTTGTGCACAGGCAGTTGTCAGTCTGTTTTATTTCATCTTCTTTATTCACCATAATCTATTTTTTTTCATGTTTATCCAAAACGGGATTTGCAGTATTCAATGAATATACATGAATGATACATAATAAATTGATTTATATAACTATAGATTTAAATATGGGGATTTTATTGAATGATCATGCTAAGACCATACTCCTTTCTTCTTTCTCCTTATGTCATTTCCTTCTCTGGCTTCTTCAATTGTTCCTCTCCTGTTCCCCTCCTGCCCTCTTTTACACCATAACTCATTTTTTTTCTCTGCCTCCCTGTTTCCCCACGCTCTCCTCGCACCTCCTCCTTTCTCCCTCTAACGCAGCGGTCTGAACTTGGCTCCGGTGGCTCGGCTGCGGAGCTCGTGGGAGAAGTTGCCCAGCAAGTACGAGAAGCTGTTCAGCGACCTGCAGGACGTCTTCGACCCGTCCAGGAACATGGCCAAGTACCGCAACACACTGAGCAGCCAGAGCATGCAGCCTCCCATCATCCCTCTGTTCCCGGTGGTCAAGAAGGACCTCACCTTTTTACATGAAGGTAAAACAAAGGCTTTGTGGAGAGCACTGAATTTCATTCTGTGCATTTCTTTTTTTGCGTTGCTGCTGCATTTCCCTGAGAGGCCATTTGGGATGCTTTACACGTCATTCCACTCAGTTTGATGCTCCCTACTTCCTCTGTGTTGTGCAGAAGGTCACTTTCAGGCTCAGTTTACTTCTGCTAAAGACTTCCCCATCTTGCATTTTGTCAAAACGACCAAAATTGACTTCTCGTTAAAGGTCTAGTCTTAAAAACAATATATTAATGGACTTGTCAGGAAAAGTTTATGTAATTGTGCAACATGCAGAAAATTCTTTAATGGCCCAGCGTGACTCTGAATAAAAGAAAAGACACCACTCTGATCTCCTGGGGGAAAGAGACCAGAGCAAAGACTTTGAAAATTTGTCTGGAAAAATACTTTTATTCTGGCACTGCATCTTGTGAATGTCCCAAAATATGAATCGTGTATCCCCTGAACAGTGTTGACAGCTGACTTTACACTTAACCTTTTTTGTGTGCGTTACTATTCGTCCTCACCAGGAAACGACTCCAATGTCGACGGTCTCGTGAACTTTGAGAAGTTGAGGATGATCGCCAAGGAGATCAGACATGTGGTGCGGATGACTTCTGCCAACATGGACCCCGCTCTCATGTTCAGACAGAGGTTGGTTCTTCTGATACCATCATGGCTAAAAAAAAACGTTTTTCCTCACAAACTAATTTCTTCTGTGGGAGCCAGTTTCACAGATATGTCACTTAAGATCTTTTCAATTCCGGTTTAATGAATTTAAAGGCGCCTATGTGTCGATGCTGGGTTATTTATTTTGGTGGTTGTTTATCGTAACAGTGTCTTCTATTCTTAATGTCTACTACACCAATTAGAAGAAAAGAATACAGAGAACATTATAATGTCATGAAAAAGTCAATTTAAAATTAAGAGGCTTTTTTTAAGAAAATGTAAAGTTTGTGGTTTTAAAAATCGTAAAAAGGATACGTAATAGTTAATAAGATGATTGATAGCCTCCACTGAATTTACTGTCAAGAATTTAGTTCTTTAGTTCTCTAATTGTTTATTTAAGCATCTTTGAAACTGGCTTCCAAATTTCCATCAGTCAAAGCGTTACAATTGTGGCGCTTCTCAGAAAGAGGAATAAATGTTGAAAGTCCAGCATTGCAGGGTAGTTTCCAGGTTGTAAAAAAGCAAAGACAAAACTACAAATGTGGGCAAAAAGGGAACCACCACACCATACCTCCACCAGCCGACCTGGATCCTTCACCAACAGGACCACTCGAGGTCTGGTTCGATCAATTTTTTACTCACTTCCCGTCTCATTTGTGACTCTGGGGTGTTTGGATTGCATTCCTCAGCTGGAATGTAGCTGCTCCATCACACAGGGCACAGATCGCCGGGAAGAGAGGTAGAATTGATGCCAACCGCAGTGTGTACTTTGTATCACTCTGTCTGTGTGTGCGTCTCTCACAGTGTGTCACTGCTGCAGAGCATGGCTGCCCCCTGCAGACACTCTCTTCATACTGCAAGACAGAATAAATATGTTTTTCACGTTCTTTAGACTTTAAGTAACTAAACTTTATATGCGGCTCAAGTTTTTCCAACGTAAAAAAACAGTTTTGATGAGTGTGTGACGCACAAAGCCACAACACACACTCCTCAGGTTGATATGGGGAGATGTCCTACGTCTGGTTGTCCTCCCATCGCCCATCATTTCCTGTCTGTGGTGGCATGACCTCTACATAGTCTTGTCTCCTCCCCCCTCCCCCCATGACCCCTTGAACTTGTATTTAAGTCACGCTTCAATCTTCACGCCTCTTGCTTGCAGGAAGAAGAGGTGGAAGAGTTTAGGGTAAGTTTGTCCTGGTACTGGTTTCATGCTGTTTCAGTCTGGACGAGCAAAACTTAAATTTAACAAATGCACCCCCCACACCCCCCCTCACCCCCCACTGCACCCCCACCACGATAAGCTCTGCATGCTCCGCGACGTTAATATATCGCTGTGTGTCTTCCCCATGCTTGTGTATGTTATTAACCCTTCCCATTGCAGTGCCCATTCAACTGGAGTCCATCATTGACCCATTCATTCCCCTGTCCATGTTCATAAGTTGTATGTTTATGAGTCATATAGTAGCTTGAAATAACACTAAGTTTGTTTTTACCATGAGGTTGCAAACATGTTTACATAGTGACAGGTCGGTATGAAGGAAGATCAATCAAATGGGGGGGCTAAAGAAGACTAGAGTGGAGGCAGGTTACAGTGAGTCACTGAAATAACAGCTAATGAGGAGAAAGGATTTTAAAGTTTGACAGCAAAGGCATGATTGTTTGAATGAGATTGTGGCATGATCTGATTGGACTATTGAAAACGCACTGGATCAGCTGATTAAGAGGCAGAGTGGGAGAGAGAGAGAGAGGATTTTTGAGCTTTTGGCAGAAAGCAGTCTCACCTTGATGTCCATCAAGTAGCTGCTCTGGAGCTTTTAGTCATATTAAATGAGCTTCAGCAGCTCCTGAAAGGACTTTGAACCTCAACTTTTTGACCAAAATGTACAAAAAGTGCTCGGAAATGTTAGTGTTTACAATTCCATTACAAAAAGACAAACTACATGTGCTGCTTAGGATCATGTGATATAACTGAAAACGCCAGAACAGCTTCTAAATGGACCAGCAGTCCAACCCAAACTTAAACAAACCATGAAAAACGTTGACGGATGCTATTTGACTCAGGTTCCGTGTTTGTCCGTTTGCATCCTGGCATCATAATAATATTCCCCATGTCAGATCTCGTGCATCTTGTTCCCTAACCCTTTTTGCCTCCATCTGACAGAATGCTCTGTTCTGTGGTAGCATGGCACGCCAACAACAACTGCCTCGCTCCCAGTTGCATGGTCCTGTTTTTACATGCTATGCTTCAGCACAGAGACAGATGTTCAGATTTGATTTTAGTAGAGGTGATGACGAAGCAGTTGTACTTATGTTATTGTCGATTGTAGTGATTGTGGTTTATCCTTTCCTCCGTCCCTCTCTCGCTGTTTCCTGTCTTTATACTTTCCAATGCATTTCTTCTGTTTTCTCTCTTCATTTATTTCCATCTATCCTCCATATCTTTCTCAACATTTCATCTTCTGTTCATCCATCAACCATTTCTCTAAATTTCTCCCTCATCAAAATCCACCTTTTACTCTTTCCTATAATCCTTTACTTCTGCCCCTACTTCTGTTTCTTCTTCTTCTCCTCATCCTCCTCCCTCTTCTTCCTCGCTCTCTTTCCTTCATCGCCAGGTCTCTGAGTCAGGGCAGCACCAACTCCAACATGCTGGACGTGCAGGGCGGCGCCCACAAGAAGCGAGTGCGCCGCAGCTCGCTCCTCAATGCCAAGAAGCTGTACGAGGACGCCCAGATGGCCAGAAAGGTGAAGCAGTACCTGTCCAACATGACGGTGGAGGCGGACGAGGAGAAACATCAACTCATGTCCCTGCAGTGTGAGCCGAGCTACAGCACCTGTGAGTTCCGCAGACCCAGCACCAACAAACTGAGTGAAATGAATGTTCATCATTTATAGTTTAATGAATGTCTGCAATACAACCATGACCTTTAGCTCTACTTGGTTTACAGAGGGACATATTTACATGTTATAGAAGGATTCAGACGTTGATGAATAGTACAAGTAGGATTAAACATGTCTAAATGTAGGTGATTCAATGCTGAAAAAAAAAACAAGGGAAATATTAAAATTAAGAGATATTTCAATGTTTTGTGCCATTTCACAGGATTATAATAGAGCTGTTAGAGTACTCTAGTACACAGGTTATATGCATATCATTGGTTTGCACTGCCACCTAGTGTATTTAAAATCATCTTGTAGAAAATAACAGGAGGGAACTGGTCAATCCAGTCGATGTAACAGACACTGCAGCATGTCCAATGTGTGTAGTGTTGTTCAAAGCTTGCACGCAGAACCATGGGACTTTCTTTTCTTAGAAACACAATCTATCACATATCATAACTTCGACAGTGCCAAAGGACATCAGTACATGAAGATGATATTTTTATCAGCTTTGAATGTTATTGAACTTTCCTTTTGTTCCTGCAAAGGCTCCTGCCTAGGTCTAAAAAGTATTTAAGTTTACGTGTCACATTTAGGTAAACCTTTAAAGGTAGACAGATTGATTGTTTGTTGATATTTCACAACATACCTCACAGTGAAAATGTTAAAGGTTTTTGAAGTAAGCTTTTTTCTGTTAACACATTTCACGTTTCCTTCGTGTGTTTTTAGTGTCCAAGAACTTGAGTGAGAGACGATCCACCAAGTCGGACATGTCTCCGGTGTCTCTGCGGTCGGCATTGCCCTCTGGGAAAACACAGAACCGGGTTTCACAAGTCCTTCAGGTCCAGGTCCCACTGAACCCTCTACGAAAGAAGAGCATTAACAAGGACATCGCCACAGCTTGTGAGTACACCTGTACACTACTGTATTTATAAAGCAGTGTTTAACATGGTAAACTCAAGTCAAAACTATTCAGCAAAAAAAGATTCAATAAAATCAGGCTAGTAAATATATAAAGAGAATAGAGAAATACAAATATAATAAAATAAGATGCATATTCTGATGAAACCAGTGAAAAAAACTGCAGCACCTCATTCTGTGCTTGGATGTATAACAGATCCTCAAGTTCATTTACTTTTCTGTAACCTTGTTGTTTCTTCCGCTTCTCCAGACTCCAATTCTCCCCAAGTGGTGAAGAAACCTCCGATGGGCTCTTCAGAGGAGTGGAGCACCAAGAGACCGTCTGATGACACCGTCTCCACCATCTCCTCCCTTCACTCCAGCCCCACAGTGTCGCCGCAGGGCTCTCCACGCAAAGGTCTGCAATAACACGCTTTGCTTGTCACCCTGTTTGTTTCTATCAGAGGACACTTACCCCTGGTGAAGAGATCCCAGAGTAGATTTAGTGTAACGTCACCTCCAGGCAGAGCGCTGACATGTTTACACAGGAACCATGTCATGAATAAAAAATGTATAAAAATGAGTTTTTGATAAAACTTTGTCACGGCTATGTGACTTTGAGAGTCACATAGCCGTCATGGTCCTTTTCTTAACTTTGAAAACAAAAACATAACTTTTATTTCCATTTCTCACTTTTCCCCCTCCTTTTCAGTGGGAGGCGTGGCCAAGTCCATCAACTCCAGCCAGATGAACCTGTCGGGATCTTCGTCGTCACTGACCAGCGACGCCAGCACAAAGGCCGGGACTGTCAGCCTGCGCAGCTACGGCATAGGTGGGGCTCTCCTCCACAAAAGGGTCCTTCTGTTGACCATGCAGCAGAGACAACAGAGTAGCAGGGAGAGCGAGAATCAGACACAGGAGGAGGAGGAGAAGAGAGCTGAAGTGGAAAAGGAGAGAGGCATGTCTCCTCCGGGGCAAAGACGAGGGAGAAGGCGATTTCTTTTGAGGGCAAGAGCAGAAAGCCCCACGCAGAGATCGACAGGGGTGCTTCCGGTGCTTCACACTGGTTCCCCTGGCAGTCCTCCAGGGCCTGGGTCCTCGACCCTATCACCTACCTCCCAGCCCGGGTTGTTAATGAGCCAAAAACCCCCAGATTTCCCCTTAAGGAAAAGGCTGCTGTCCCCATTCAGCAAACTGAGGATAAGAAGTCGGTCCAGAGAGCTTTTGCCAGTCAGGCCGCATCTGGACGGTGGGGAGGCATCGGGTAAGATCGAGTCCTCCCCACCCCAGGATGAGAGACAAGAACCGGCAGCGAAAAGAGCCAAGAGGTCGGTCAGCCCCAACCCTTTCCTCTGGCTCTGCAGGGCCAGACCCCCAACTGAGGGAGACTGATAGAGTGATCGACCAGCGATTGATCCAGTCATTTGCTGAGTAAAACTGTGATTTGAGGGAATCTAGAGGCATTTCAGAGAGAGTTTTAGTTCACGTTTCAGTATATTTTTTGAGAATCCGTCACAAAAGAGTTTGTTAAAGTGACGACGGCACATTTCATGTTTGAAGCACAAGAGTTACTTGAGAGACAGAAGTTTCAGTTCCATCCATCGTCAAAGCAGCGTTGAGAAAGTTGATGAAGTAGAGCAACAAACCTGTTCCTCATTGTTGTCTCGGTCTTTTCATTTCTTTGTTTGTATAAATCTGTGCATTTTTGTTTATTATTGTATTTGATTTTGTTGACATTTCACTGTGCAGCTTCTTTCAAGATCAGTTTTCAAAATGCACTTTCTTAAACATGCATGAATGTTCAGGGTCAGTTTTAGCATTTTTACGTTTTTCTGTGACATGCAGGCCATTCACATGTTTAGTTCATTTCCCTGGAGTTTCAGGCGATTTGATTTGGCAGGTTTTTCAACCTTGAGCCCGACAGTGTCCTTCACAGTCGTTTCTGTACATTTCAGAGTCTGTTCAATGTCTCATTTTCTCAAGTGGCCGCAGCCTCAAATTTCTGTAACCACATGTTCTAAGTGTTAATGCAGAGTACGATGCAGAAGTTGTAAACAGCTGTTTGCACACAAAGGAATATTGCAACCACGTTAACTGTGTTGTTATATTTTTGATATTAAAGAAAGACAGAAACCTCATAATGTCTATTCTTAAATCAGTGCAACAGGTTGCGGTCAAAAGAATTGTCACAGCCCCCCTGAGTAAAATTCATTCTTTCATCCAGCTTGAAAAGACCTTAGGTAAAAAGACTCTATACACACAAAGTAATTTCTCCATCTCCATCTTCACTTCATCTTTTTATTTATTTTCTCCTCTTCTGCTTTTGCATATATTCTTTCCATCCAGATCCTTTTTTATTTAGCATTTTCTTTAACTGATTTGTCTGTTTCCCCCTCCTCCCTCCAGGTTACGCCCTGCTACCACACGGTAAAGCAGACAACCTGTCGGACTCCAGCCACAGCGAGATCTCCTCCCGCTCCAGCATCTGCTCCGTGGACTCGGTGCCAGCTCCCGGGCTCGAGGACCGGTGTAACAGCAGCAACCGAACCTTTAGCGCCCCGGCTGCTGTCACTGCAGCAGCTACCGCTACGGCCGCTGCTGCTGCTGCAGTCGCTGAGAGCACAGCAGCGACACATGCACACTCTAATGCTGATTACAACCAGCCCAGCACAAGGTAATCACATTTAAGTTCATCTAATCTGTCTGGTTACGTTTGTTAATTCACTGTGGAAACAGCATCAAACACCAAGTTAATGTCCATTATGGAATTAACAGACAGTTTCTGACGGCTCATAGGAAACAGACATTTTTAAGCATAGGGTTTACTTTCAGCTTTAGCCTACAAAACGGTGTCAATATGTAAGTGAGAATCTGACTTTCCCCGGCTGCGTATCCTCTGGAGATCACTCATTTCTGGGCCACTTGTATTTGTAACCAGGTTACAACTGGTCTTTTTTCTTTACATATGTGTGTGACAAAGAGTCTAAAGTGATGATGTGACGACTGAGCAGCAAGATAAGAGGAAAAAACCTCATCCTCATATCGACGTAGTTCAACAATAACAGGAAGCGAACACCACTACAGGAGCCAGTGGAATTTGAAATGAGTCAGTTTGTGTCTATAGGTGTTTTGACCTGTGGATAAAGTCCAGAGAGTTGGGCTCGCACATTAGCCGCAGTTTGCTTTTCACACACGCACAATGCAGCAGGAAGTTTTCTACACAGATTCATTCACAACAGCAACAAATCCTCCGCATCATTCAGGCGAGAGGAGGTGCAGCCTGGTGCAGCCGGCCTCTGCCTGGAATGTATCAAGTCTACTGCGAAGATCACGTTCTTTTCTTGACAACAGACAGACACCGGTGTCAGCTCTTATTGCCACAAACTCTCTAGGCATCATCGTTTGTGCCTTTTTTACCCCCGATATTTATTTTCTATTTGATTGTTTTTTGTCATTTTTTGCGTCTGTCGCATATTAGCAGAGTCAGGTGGAAACGATCAAATCAAACTAATAAGCCTCATTCAACAGGACTAATATGACTTCCTCCCTAGTAATGATTGTCATTTCATACATGTGGATTGTTGTATCTTTCATTCATTACAGGATCATGGCTGGTCTGTTAGTGAAATTTTTTTTCTTCAATGTAATTCTAAACACAGCTCAGACTCAGGGATAAATCCTTAAAATGCAAAGCATCTCCCCGTCTGAACAGGAGGACCTGCGGGTCAATCGGGTCCTACACACACACACACAAATACACACACATAAACATCAGAAACCTTGCCCGGTAGCCAAAAATACACAGCACAAATACACACACAGTCTGCTACCTTGAGCCGCTTCTCGATTTCCGCTCCCAGCTGGATCCCAATTATGTCCTTTCCCCATTAAAACTAAGAGAACAGGAAGTCGTTAAACACGCCAGGTTTTTATTAGGCGTCCCACATTTACTGCCCGCCTCTCCCCTCCCTCTGTCCGTTAACAGCGTTTCGTTTTTCACGCAGGCGCCTTTTTAATCTGGCTGAGTAAACAACAAACCTCTCTTTTATTGTCTGCTGTTTGTTTATTGTTCCTCCATGATCAGACCGTTCTGTCTCATAAAGAATGGACCATAAAATATCAGCGGACAAAACAATCCGTCTGCTTCCCTGATATTATATTACCTTGGCTGCCTTGCTGTTTAATAACAACCCTGTTTTTATGAAATATTGCTCGGTTTCATTGAGTGGATTATTTGTCCAGTAAAACCCCGTCAGTGAATCAAACTGTAGGTTTATGAAAAGGAGGAGAAAAAGTTCTGTTGTTGTTTTAAAAGCCCAGACATGGTGATCCATCAAATCCAAATGTAACTTTTTCTGATTTTATAAACGTACAGACGACAGATGACCTTTGATTAAACCTGTCTCTGTTATCTGCTGCAGCTCGTCATCGGCAGCGAGAGGATACGTGACGCGAGCCTCTACCTTCACCTCGTCCATCTCGACGGAGGAGCTGACCCCAGACCACACCTCTCTGGACTCGGTGGCTGACAGCGGCCGTGGCAGCTGGACGTCCTGCTCCTCCAACTCCCACGACTCCTTCCAGAGCCTCCCGGTCTCCTCCTGCCGGCCCTGGGACCACGGCATCCACGGGCACCCGCTCTCCCTGCCCCACACGCACCTGGGCGGCTTCAAGACCACGCAGCTGACCGGGCCGATACCGGAGGTCGAGGGCGCCGGTCACGCCAGGGCGGCCGAGGGCGCTGCCAGGCAGCACGCCAGAGACTCCAGCGCGGAGCTGTCCAATCAGTCGCGGCAGAGCTGGGCGTCGTCCAGCTCGCTGTCGGACACCTACGAGGGGAATTACGGCACGATAAAGCGGCGAAACACCTCAGAGCGCCCCTCCTCGCCAAGCAACGAGGAAGGAGGTCAAAGCATAGACCCTGCCTACAAAACGGTGACATCAAGCACAGACAAGGGCCTGATAGGTGAGGGCTCAGGTTGCTAGTTTGCTTCCCTGTAAACACAGTGTTCAGCTCGGTCGCCCTTTAAAGTTCAGTTTGTAAAGCTGCACAGATTTTCATTCAGTGAGACATCGGCTTCTAATATAAAATAACAGAACTATGTCTCGCTGTTTTATGAATTAATTACTGCAGCTTCCTGTTGCTTGATTTGCTGTAATTCTCCAGTGAACAGCTGCTAAACGATGCTCTGAGGCTCTTTGGCGTCTCTCAGGCACCAAACAGGTCTAATTCCTGTCACTTGCTGGTTCTGCATCTGACAGGAGTTATGGAGCCTCCTCATCACCCACACTGTAAATTTGTCTTTTGGATCCACGTCTAGTTTCACGATAATCTAGGAATATGCATTTTTCTCGTTTTAAGAAAGTAACAAAAAGTTTTAGACAGTTTTTGACTTAAGAGTTGTAGAGGATGAGTTGAGATGGTGTTATGCCAACTGCTGACACAATGATTAGTGGATAACAGAAAATGAATGGACAAAACTGCTGATAATGGATTATTGGTTCTGGTCAAACAAAATAAGAATTCCTTTAAATATGCACTATATTTTATATCGTCAGAAAACAAGCAATTTGCTCTCTATTAAAAATGATAATGGGAATTTTTCAGTTTCCTGATGTTTGATAACCGAACTTTTAATCGATTATTCTGAGGAATATTGGCAGATTATTTCTTAGTGAACATTAGCTGCAGATCTAGTTGTGTCTGTATCTGCTGCAGCCATCCATCTCATCGGTTTTCATGTCTTCTTATCATTTTGGACACATTTTGCTGCATGTATAGTTGTGTTGTGAAACATCACATTATCATTTACCCATTATTTTCTTTTGTTTCTCACTTACCCCCCTCACACCTCCTTCTTCATTCCCCTTCCCCGTCACTCCTCATCCCTCACCCCCCTACCTCTTTTCTCCGCCCTCCCCTCCTTTTCTTTTGATCTGCACCTCCATCCAGTGTATTGTATCACCTCCCCCGCCAAGGATGAGCGTTACCGTGATCCCCCTCCCACCCCTCCAGGCTACCAGGGTCTGGCTCTGGGGGATCTCGGCCTCACAGACGGAGTAGTGGGTGGGCCCGGAGGTCTGGTCCCAAGGCCTCCTCACCTCAAACCTCCCGACTACAGCGTGGCGCTGCAGAGGAGCAAACTTCTGCAGAGCCCCGGAGCAGCAGGAAGTTTGGCTGAAGCACGGAGACTGGCCGGTAACCATCAGAGCTACTCCAGACCGCCCAGCATCTGCCTCCCACCGCAGGAGCTGGCCGACAGTGAGGATGGTACGATCCCTTGGGATGATGAAATGTTGAATTAACCCAAAGCATTCTACTATTTTACGTTCCTCCGACAATATATAATAAAACAACAGAATAATATAATTTTTCAAAAGCACAGAATACATTTTTCTAAATAATGTGCTTTAAATATGTTATAAACTGTGGGTTGTGCTGCAAGAGGCTTTTCAGTCCTTTTTCAGGCCCATCATAGATCCACAAAAAACACAGCACTTCTTCTTTATGTGATGAGTGTGCCTGTCTTAAATAGTCCTGGCTGACTATGTGCACATCCGGGACCACGGTGGTTACTGGTTGCTCCTTTAATGTCTGCGGGTCTCTCCTCCCCTCTCAGAAATCTAGGCACAAACTACATTAGAACTCGTTTTTACAGAAAAAGTAGGGTGCTTTAAATTGACAATATTTTACAATGAAATATTACAAAAATCTGATGCAGTTAACCACACATTCAATCGTGTGGTTACACAGTTTTTACATGTAAAATGAACAAATCAAATACACATACCTGCATAACAATGAAAACAAGTAAATCTTGTGATATGCAGCCTCATCCCCAGACACAGGCCGTCATACCCCTGTCATGAACACACGAGAAACCCTGTAGCACTGGAAAACACAACACATGCATCTCCTACAGCTGCAAGTGTACTCACAACTCTTCTCTGTGGACTTAAAACCCACTGCATGTTCACAATCTGAACACTACTAAATACAACTGGGTTTCATTGTTTGTTGGACACAATGTATATATTTACTAAGAGCAGCAAAGGAAGCTTTACCTCGTCTCAGAAACCAAGGCATGAACTGAGAGAGGTGTGCGAGTGACGTCATAGATCAGCGACCTCTTAAAGTGACGGTACACATCTTTACACTCAATTTCCAATCTGGAACAAACACATCAAAAACTATTACACATTTATCAGGATTTGGTGACATTTTAACAGCCAAGGAATATGGATTATTTTAACCTGGTTACATTTAGTCTGTATAAATGTGAAACACGTGCTGGATTCTAAATGTATATGAATTGAAAGAAACCTTGAAAATCATTTCCAGTCATTATAGCGCTGTTTTCTATCTTGTCTCAACATCATCTTCTTTTGTCTTTTCCAGATGAACAAGTGTCCGCGGTGTAAAGCTGGTGACGTCACATATTCTCACTCCTGGACATGGACCATAATGCACCCCTCTGAACCTCACCTGTGGGTTCATGTTACCGCTCTCTCTCCCCCCCCCCCCCCCCCCCCCCAGGACTCATCGTGCTTTTTAAACAAAGACGAAAAGCACGATTTTTTCTTTTTGATGGACGTCACAAAATGGAAAATGGAAGAAGGAATGGGAGACAGTGACGACGCCTCATGAGAAGAAGTCGGCCTCCTTGGAAACAGACCACCACGTACCTCCATTTTGTGCTCCCAGCTCTCTTGTCTCTTAAGTCTTTCACAGTTGGAACATGTTGTACAGCGATTTTTTTTCTCTGTATAAAGTTTTTTCTTCTTCTTTTCATTTGCATCTTTGAACTTTCCAGAGTTTTTATATGAGAAGAGCGCGGAGGAGCAGACAAAGGGATTGAACGTTTTACGACACAGCGCTCGTCTGACTTTTTTTTGATTTTGATTTGCTGTTTTTATTGTCGGCTCAAAAGAAGATGAATGTAGATGAATACGAGACAAGACAATGACTGATATCGAGATTCATGGCCTGCCTGGCACCGATGATGTAAATGTACATGAATAACATCAGCTCCAATGCACAAAGACACCAACTTTATTTTCCCAAAACCAACACGTGAGGTCAGGAAAGTCCTCAGGTGCCATAAAGACCCCCCCCTCACATTCTCCACTTCCTCTTTTTGGAGAAATGAAACAGAAATAACAGAGAGCACGTCTGTTTGTGTTTAGCACTTATTGTTCTTTGTTGAGCTTTTATAGTAAAAAAGAACCAAGACAAGCAGCATCTCTCAGGCAGTCGTGCTCTCCGCTCACTTCTCTTATTGCTCGTTGGGTCTGATGCGAGGTACTTTAGCCGCATGCCGCCTCCTGGATGTTCTATAAAAAATAAAAACTATATCGTAACTCCTCTTTTTTTAATGAGCTGAAGAACAAACGCCTCGCTGCTTCCCGTAGAGTAAAACACGTGCCGTTATTTTTATTGCCGGAGCTATGACAGAAACCATAAATTCGCACTGAGTGGCCACACAGCGTGCATGCGTACACACTCACACACTCACTGAACATGTCGTTGGTGTGCGTAAAAACAGAAAAAAGGACGGTGTTTACACGGATGCTTACACATTTTGTTTACAGTGTTTATTATTGGACTTGTCGTCTATTGAATTACTGGCTGAAATGTTAGTTCTACAGGTTCCCTTTTGAAAGTGTACATTTGTTTATAATGCAGCGGGAACATGCAGACACAGCGTAAACGTGTGTACCTCTCTTATCTCTTCTGGTTGTTTTTGCTTCTTTTTGCTTCAGGATGTATAATTTTTCTCCTCATGATGTATTTTAACGCTCCGGCTCGCTCAGTCCCTGTTGATAGTAGAATATTTAAAGGATGTGCTTGAGATTTGCTTGTGCTTGAACATAGTTTACTTGTGTTGACATTCAGAGCAACGTTTGTGGAAAAAGGAAAATGTATTTTTCTGTGTTGATCAGCGCTGCAGCAGGGGGTGTAACTGGAAAAGGTCCTTTTCCTCGCTTCTTTTCTTTTTTTGTTTTGCCACACAAAGACTTGAAATTATTATTGCTAATATATTCAAGGCAAATATATATATATGAATTTATACATATATATTTTTGTTGGTTCTCTGCCATAAATTAATGTCAAGTTATCATGTATAGATGAGAGAAGAGAGTCCTCTATAAATGCTATTTTTAAACATTTTGTTATAAGAAATGATCCGTGGCTGTGATCGCCCTCCTGTCTGTGGGCCGGAGTCTGAAAAGGAACTTTTACTTTATTCTTATCCTCCTCCTTTTTTTTTGTCCCCTCACTCTCTGTTGTTGGTGCCATTTCTGAAATGTCTATAAGTGAAATTGCTGCTGTGTTTTGGGATATGACTGTGTGTGTGTGTTTTGAAATTACATTTGCGAGGATGTGATCAACATAGCGTTTTAGGAAAACCCATTTAGATGCAGTGTGGGCGAGAAGCACATAAGGAAAGGCCCAGAAGTCATTTTCTATAAAAGCCCTTCTTATTTGCTCCCGCCTGCAGGAAGGTGGGCCCCTCATGGGACGTCCTGCTGTCAGTTTCATGGCACAGGGCGAATTCATTCAAACTCAGATTGGATAATTGAAAGGAGTTTTTTGATGCTATTATATTTCGGTGTGTTTGAACTGAACAGCCACAATGCCGTGTTCTCTCCGGTTTCCCTCCCTGCCTCTTTCTCGGCTCTGTCCCCGCAGCAGGACCCAAAATGTTCGTATTTCCTCCTCACTGTCCTCCTCCGATGGATTTCACTCCATCGCTTCAGGGATTATATGAATCTTCAGAGTCCACCGTGACCCCCGAGTTTCTCTTTCTCATCTCCAAACGATCTTGATGGTAGAAACTTTGAAACAGAAGGAGACTCCAGGAACTGACATCTTCTCTTTCTTTTTTTTTTGCACAACTGTATTACTCAGATTCTAAACCACAAATCAGTATTAATGTTCTGCATAGATTTAGAAGAAGTGGCACGTGCTGCTTCCATTAGTCGGCCCGGTCGTGAATGATGAGGAGTACAGTCAGATATCGGAAGATTTTTAAGCTGCTTTTAAATGTTGGATAGAGAGCTTACTGTTGTTTTGGGAAACCTCGGCACATGATTAACTTTGCGTTAGTTTAGTTCCTTGTCTTTGCTCCATTAGCATTCCACATGCTCCTTCCTGTTTCTTTCGGGGCAAAAGTTCACTCAGTAAACCTCTCTTCTCTTCTCCTCACTTTCTTACCCTTGGTATGTTTCCATGGGGAATCTGACAGTGAGCAGCTCTCCACACTGTGAACACATTAAAATGTCACCTGCCTTCACAGCTTGATGAAAACCTGCCCGCCTGTCATTTAGCCCCAGTGTCCCGCCGCTCGCCCTGGAATGCAATAAAAGTGATGTGAATGTGTTGGATGTAGACATCTTTTTTTTTTGGCATTATCGCAGAAATGCACAACAATAAGCTTACATGTGGTGACTGTGCTGCACAATCTGTACAAAGAGGTATTAACTTGGTCTGTGGCTTAAAGTTTGCTTTTGTCTCACTTCTCATAGCGGTCGTCAACTTATGTCTTTTAGAAAGACAACATGATTTTTGCTTGTACGCTTTTTGAGTATTTTTTACGAGTGACTGTAAATAGTTGTTATATTTTTGTTTAAGAGAATGTTGAAAAGGAAAAAAAATGACCTTTTATTTCTCCAAGTCTACTGATATGAATTTGGACAATGAATAAAATAATAAGCAGAAAGGATCATGTCTTTATTCGTGGGGGGGGGCTTTGGTTCACAGTGATGTTCGCGTCTGGACCACATCACATAAGAAGGTTTTCTCTTTTAGGCTGCATCATAAATCAACATTAGTATTGCAATATGATTTTTATCAATAACGTAACCATGTGCGGGGATATAATGAGGTACATTTACTTTGTTAATGTACTAAAGTAATTTTTCAGAGTGGACAGGTAGACTCTGCCCCGAGCACTGACAGACAGTGAGGCCCTATTGAAATTGTAAGGATTATTATTTATTTATTTTCAGGCAAAATAATTGGCTTTTTGTTATTATACTTTTTTTCAATTTAATTTAATTTAAATTTTTTATTTTATTTACCTCCTGCGCAGAAGCAAAACTCGCAGGATTAATTTAATTTAATTTAATTTAATTTAATTGTTTAGGGCCCGAGCACTGACAGACAGTGAGGCCCTATTGAAATTGTAAGGATTATTATTATTATTATATATTATACATTATTCTTACCAAAATTTGCAGACAATTTGTTGTGTTTCTTTTCTATTTCCTTTTCTTTTAAATGTCATTTTATGTTCTTATGTTGCTTCAAATCTGTTATCTTATATTTTAACTTTTAGTACTGCAAGTACATTTTAAAGTGAGCTCCCACTTTTACTCAAATAGAAAAGTTAATGTAGTACTTTTACTTGAGTAAAATGTTTGAGTACTTCACAGCTGTGTTGGTCATTCTCTGCTCACAAAGAAGAGTTTAAAACCACAACCTTCGCTCAGGAGCAAAAAACATTCTTTAAACTTTAAAGACATAATAATGTGATATTCATCATGATAATTATGGAAATCGAGTAAGAATCTTTATTTGATATCATTTTGGGCCATATGTGCACATCCCCTCCGTCTCTTCTGTCTTCTCTCCTCTCGCCGTGTCTCCACCTTCTGCTGCGTTCAGCTCAACATCTGATCAGATCACTGAGTCGTGCTGTGTTCAAGGTCAGGAAGCTTTTTATTACTCATTAAAGGTTTACTGTCTCACAGAGGGGGGGGGGGGGGGGGGGCACGCTGCTCAGTCTGTCTTATGTGTGTGTGAGAGAGAAACAATCCACCAGGATGTGTGTATCTGTCCTGTGTGCTGCTTTTCCTCTGCAGATGCATGTGTGGAGGTTAAACTGAGAACTCACCTGGTCAGTGAGTTTCTCACAGTGATGAACAGAGTTTAGACCCACGTGTCATCACCAGGAAACTGTAAATACCAACTGTTTATTACGTGTAAAGCAACTTTCAAGTTTGCTGGAGTTAAAATCGGTGTGAAATGAAGAAAATGTTAAATGTCTGTAATATTTATAAGAAAATCATTACAGTTCGCCCCCAGTGGCTAAAGGCCTCTGCCATAAATCACGTAGAAGTAGTTTATCTGGGATTAATGAGCAGGTGTGTGAAAGATCCGGAGACTGGGGACTGTGGGAACATGTGGTGGACGTGTGGTGTTTTAGAGCTTTCAGGTGGAACTGTGACTCTGATCATTAACACAACTGCTCTGGTTTTAATGTCAGGAATAAACCTTCATGTTACATTTCTCACATGGGAGAATGGGAAAGTCCCAAAGTCCCAAAGTCCCAGCAGCCACACGAGGTCTAAAACCATAAAAGCTCCAGTTTAATGCTGGTTTCTGTGGAAATTGAGTTTGGATCGATTAAAAAGTCATTAATGTGCTCAAAGCTTTAATAAAAATACATTAATACAAATTCAACAGCATCCTGGTACTGGAGAAAGCACTGTCAAGCATAGGGACAAAATCATTTAGAATGTCCAATTAAATTATAATTGTTTTTATATCGTAACATCAGCTCTATCGTTTAATATAAGTAGTTCAGTCTGACTCATCATGTTGTATATTTAAATGCAGTGAGGCTTGTTGAATCACTGGTATTATTTTACCGTGATGAACTCGTACTTAGATTGTTATATTGTTCTTATTATATTATTATCACACTATCTTTGAAATGCTGCAGATTAACAACTTGCAAAGGGACTGCTGATGATATTTAGCATTTGAGCAAACTCAGGTGCTTTTACATGTATGAATGTTGATTAATGTGACCATTTCAAATATAAAATGTAATATCACTGTCCACCAGAGGAGCCACACAGGACGACACAGGCCCACAAAGGTCTAAACGACATTTAGTGAACTCTAGCTCAGCCCGACTCACAGCCGCCGCTCCTCTTACTGCAATAAAGTTACAATTCAGTGTAATGGAGACGGGTCAGGGTGCTGGGAGGGGGTGGGGTGGGGGGGTGCTGGGGGTCGTGTTATCCAGCACGTTCAAAGAGCGTCTCTCTCCATTTCAGAGAGAATATTCCACGGCGATGAGAGGAGTGAAAGTTCAGCTCCGAGTGGGAAACGAGTCGGTGAAATTACACACAGCTTCAATTATACATCACAAAGGGGAGAAAGAGCCCTGCTTGGATGGGGGGGGGGGGGGAAATGTGGGAAGACGTGCGTGTGTGTACTTGTACTTATATATTTGTGAGGACCGTTCTGAGCTTAGACCTTACAGAGTGAGAACATTTTTCTAAAGTGAGGACCTTTTTGGCCGGTCCTCTCTTTTTCAAAGGCCTGTTTGAGGCTAAAGACTTGGTTCTAAGGTTAGAGTTAGAATTAGGTTGAGGTAAAGGTAAGGGATTTAGCATGTGCATGTTTGTGTGGACGTGTATGTGCACGTGTGTGTGCGTGCATCACACCTCTCTCCTCTGTTTCGTCTTTGAAGTTGTGACTTTGTGAGGAGCAGGAGCCGAGAGCAGGAGGTGGCAAAACGGAAGCTTTACCACCTGAGGGTTGTGCTCACACATGGGGGGGGGGGTTCGGCTTTTAGCATATTCCTGTCTAAATGAAAATTTGTGAGGCAAAACCGTTTGGAAAATATTCCGTCACCTGCACAGCCACAGCGCCGCCCTTGAGCCGCATGTACCTACAGTCTGGGGGGGAGGGGGTGCATGTGCTCTCACACGCATTGAGGAGGAATAAGTCGGTTTTCCTCTTGTGTCTTTATCCCTCCAGTATTTCATCCTTGTTGGAGTAACCCTACGATGACTCGGTGCTGTACTGCCATCAAACTGGAGGACTTGCAAAAGATCAGACGATATCAGACCGTTAAGATTAATGGGGACAATCCAAGCAGCTGGAGTGTCATGGCAGCGAAGCAGCAACCATGAAACCTCTGTCTCACCGTTCCCTGTCTCCTCCACGCCGACATCTCCCTCCGTTAATGAAGCTCATTTAATAGGTTAATTTAATAAAGGATCAGCACTTTCACTCAGGTGGAAATTGTCAGTGTGTTAAACAAGAGGAGAAGGTGAGCAGGCAGTGTTTTATCCACCGTGCTGCAAGATGAGAGATTTCATCCAATACCACTGATTGGATTTCAGTTTTATTTATTTGATTTGGTTGCATTGGTGTTACCACCCTCTTGTTCTCTTATGTTGGTCTTAGGCTTTACATACTATCCTGTTATTGCTGTTGAAATCACAAATAATTGAACCACACATATAAACAAATTAGAAGCTTCTGTTAATCACACATCTCACAGCCGAGGCTTTGTGCTTGTTCTTCACAAACTGACACTTCGCTCTTTAACGTTCACATTTGTGAGAGTAAATGTTTCACTATGATAATATCAAGGTTTGTGGAAACAAACTATTGAACTGTAAATGTTTTTGTGTCCAAGTAAATTCCTCTATAGACATTGTCACAGTTCATTCATATTTTGATTATGATGAAGTGTTTGTTGTCAAGAATAGAGCCTCACCGATACAATAATATAATGAATATTATACAATATTAATAAGTAAACAACTTCCAGATAAATATATATTATATGACATTGCCAGTGGTTCCAAAGATGTTGTTGACAAACCTTTTGTGACAGAGAAATGGAATTGATGATTAATATTTTACAGTTTCACCGTGAAATTAGTGATGCATAAATTGAAATCTCTTCTGCATTGTTTTCTAATGTTAAATATAAGTTTTCATATAAGTGCATAGTGATTAACATAAAAAATCAAAAGCTATATTTTTGTGAAAGGCATGTTTTTACATCCCTGTTGAGAAATTGGTGAAGCTCTAACTGTGAGAGGGGAGCGATAGAACACCCGATGCAAAGATATTATTGTCCTGGGAGAAAAGTGTAAATATCAGTCATTTTGTTGTGCTCTCTTCTAGACTCCCAGAGTCTGTCTCTCCGGATCAGTTCGGGGGGGGGGGGGGGGGCACAGAGCTGCATGTTGAGGTGAGAGTCTTCAGGGTCGCTCTGGCAATCTGTCACCAGTCCTCAAGGCTTCCGGTGGCTTGTAAAGAGGCCGAGGTCAGCGTCCTTGCGTCGTACTGTCCTCAGCAATGTCAGCAGGGCAGCTCAGATAAATGACCTGACAAACCCACGGAATGTTACTGAATGTGTAAAGGCCCGCGGGTCATCCTTCACACTGCTGTTTCCAAACACTCTGTGATGTCACTGTGTCTGTGTCTGTGTGGCCTCTGTCATCACAAGGAAGTTCTGTATTTGTTGGTTTTTGCTGATTAATAAGACTGATCCATATTTTAACTACAAGTCAACACACAGTCTAATCTTCTCCTCTTGTTTTGTGTTTTTTTAATCCCAGCAGATAACAGACTGGGGCAGCACACTTTCTGATGTGATCAAGTCATGTGTTGCTGGTTTTAAGAAGAATCAAAACAACTAATCTGACTGCGGCGACCCTGAGAATCTCCGACTGTTCCACTGACAGCCATAAGGGGGCAGTGCTGTGTTGTGGGAAACGCTGCTGGGCTAAAAACT
Source organism: Limanda limanda (assembly GCF_963576545.1). Taxonomy (NCBI): domain Eukaryota; kingdom Metazoa; phylum Chordata; class Actinopteri; order Pleuronectiformes; family Pleuronectidae; genus Limanda; species Limanda limanda. The sequence goes on along the minus strand of NC_083649.1, from coordinate 12,396,438 downwards.
CAATCTGTATCCACAGGACAGATCAGTGAAGAAGACTATTTAGGGGCAAATCCCCCAGAGACCGGCCATCCCATTAAGGTGCGAATTACAAATGCATTGTCCATGTTGGAGCAAAGCATCCCCGGCTTTCTGGAGGTGATTATATCCGTCTCGAATGTCTTTGTGCTAAAGTTCTTCTTTCTCTGAAATAGAAAATGTTGGCTCCTGTAGTGCTGCTTCCTCCATTCTGAGATTTAACTGCTGTTTTTGTTGTTTGCTGTTTTTAACTGAATGAATTCAAAAGAGTCAACGGA
>NC_083649.1:12278645-12393645 GCF_963576545.1 Limanda limanda | reverse complement strand
GGCTCATCCTCAGTGTCCTTATTGAAAAAGAAAAATCCTTTCAGTTACTGGTTCTCATTTACCCCAGTAGGCCTGAGATCTGATACAGTCCAGTGAGGTATCTCAACAGTGTCCTTACTTGTACTGTGTCTTATTTTCTCATTATAAATACTTCTTTAGGTGGTTTTTAGATCAAATGTGCACATTTGTAAGTTCATTTCACTCAACAATGCAGATTTTAATATGAATTTTAATTTTATTTCTAGAAAACAATGTATATTTGCATTAAGTGCAAAATAAGCCATCGGACACTTTCTCTCCTTTTCAGCATCATAAGGCTGTTGGGTTAATCCAATGTCTTACATTTTTAATAGGTAAAATACATTATTTAATGTACAAAAGCATGTTTGAAGTTGGCAGATATATGTGTTTGTATTAGATTCAACAGTCTTTATTAAAGAGCAGAACAGTCAGGCGTACTGATAATGGAATTAATTATGTAGTTGCATTCATACAGTTCTCTCTATGATTGAATAACATGACCTTGCACCAGATTTCCACTGCGTTAATTACTAGACACAGATAAAACTAAAGCAATTTGTAAAAACAGGTCTTTACAACAAATAAACCCAATTAACTCAACACAACTCAAGACTTTCAAGTGGAGTTTTGGCTTCGGAGGAGCCCTCTTTGCTCTGGATGGTTATTACAACCAATAATATTTGATCACCGGGAATTGTTTGACCATTAAATCATTATATTGAGCATTTTTCTAGTATTTCAGATTTTAATAAAGTGTTAAATTTGAGATTTGGATAATTGGTTGGACAAAACGATCGTTATTAATGTGCCATTATTGTCAGAAATTTATAAAACTTATAAAATTGATAAAAATATCAATTACTAAAATGTTGCGTAGACTGAGTACAAACAATCAAACCATATTAGTGTCAGTGTCACACTCGCTTACTTTTTTTAGTTCGCTTCAAACTGGCAGAAGAGTAATTTACTTTCATATCACTCAAAGCGATGGATCTGTGTCTGCTGGCTGTTTTTTGCCTGCGTATAATTAGTCCGGCGTTATCTGCCGAGCTCTTGTTGGTGGCTGGCGCACAGCGGCGCTCTCCTCCTGCTTAGAACCACCAGCTGAAGGTCACCTGCTGCTCATCACTCCTAAGAAACATTTTAGAAAAAGAGACTCTGCTTTTTTTCATAATTATCTGCCGCTCCTTATCAGGCGGACTGCGGGGGGGTCATACACTTCCTGCCCTTTGGAGATTATGCTATATGTTATTCCATGCAGTGGCTGGGAAAGGCACAGGGCAGATAGTGTTTGACCCTCATATAATAGACTTAACTAACTGTGGTCCTTCTGTGTTTAATGAAGTTTTTGGCAGGTTCATTACGGGCACCCCCCCGCTACATGCTGTGTTGGCACTGGTGTTTGTTTGCAGCCAGAGACGAGGTCAGAGCTGTTCTGTGTAAGAAATATCAAAGTTTATTACAATTTCAGTTAATTAAGAGGAGAAATACTTTCACGAAAGCGCAACCAGTCTATTCCTCCCCCGCTGTCAGCTCTCTCTCTTCATGTGTGGCTGATTCCTTTCATTACAGCATGTGGCCATCTTAACAGAGGCTGTAGTGATGTGTTGCAGTAAAACCTGGGATGTGTTGCTTCACACGTTTCTTCCAAATTGCTTCCCAGCTGTAATCGCAAAGAAGTAGATACTTTTTCCAAGTTTTTTCATCGAGGAGCAACAGCACACAATTATTCAGGTTTTAGAAGCAACATAAAGTACATGAAGATTCCTACAAGAAGAATCCACTTACATGAAGCGTTGACATTCAGTCGCTCTGATAGCTGAGCCGCTTCCCTCTCTTCTCTTCTCTCCTCTTTAAGGCTGAGTAAATGTTATGAGTGATTTCAGATTGATGCGTGACTACAGAGCCTGGAGGCAACTGTTGCATCTTACAAGCCTGTCTGTGTTTTCAATCCAGCTTTCACGTCATTTAGAAGAAGAAGACACCCACACACACACACACACACACACACACACACACACACACTCACACACACACACACACACACACACACACAAAGTGGAGCTGCGAGACTTCATCCTTACTTTCATCATTGTTTTTTTCACCACCACTCCGCTTTGCCTGGACCTCCCAGAGATACACTGTGACTGTTCGGACGGGTTTGCGTTTGTATGCGTATCCGAAGTGTGTGTGTGTGTGTGTGTGAATCTATCTAACTTAATTTGACTCAAACGCGCTCCCCTCACTAGAATTGAATTATGTTTCCAGCCAAACGGGAACCTGTGTTGTTGAGATTCACAGTGCCATCCCTTCGTGTTGCAGAGGAGGGAATAATACGTCGAGTCTCATTAGCAGCGAGACTGTGACATCTTCAGTGTGCCGCTTCTACCTTAACTGGATGCAGTTGTTTTTATTTATGAGTATGTATGCATTTGTTTGTTTGTACATCTGAATGTGCACATGTGCCTCCCTCAGCAGCTCGTGTGTGTGTGTGTGTGTGTGTGTGTGTGTGTGTGTGTGTGTGTGTGGGCCTGTGCTTAGCAGTCAATCAGCTATAAGTTAGTATGCAGTGACTGTGACTCCAGATTACCGGTGTGATTGATGACTCTGTGTTTCTATTTCCCCCCTCATCAGCTTCTTCCTTGTTCTCCTCCTCCTCCTCCTCCTCCTCCTCCTCCTCCTCCTCCTCCTCCTCCTCCTCCTCCTCCTCCTCCTCCTCCTCCTCCTCCTCCTCCTCCTCCTCCTCTTCCTCTCAGTCCCTGTTAGCTGTTTTCTTTTTAAAACCATAATCTTTATCGTTTCTTTGGTTTGGACGCAGTGTCTCGATGCATGTACAGACCTGCAAGTATTTGGAGTGTGTATGTGGGGGGGCTCAGGTGGTGGCAGTGATGCAGAGCACTTCCTTGGGATTTCATTCTGAATCAACTGGTCCATCAATGAGAATTAGTTTGCATTTTCTGCTTGATGGTTTGAAAAAAGTCCAAAAGATGTGATGTTTTCAGGATTTTGCATTTCTGGGTTTGCTGCTTCACTTTGACAAACAGGTTGATGAAAGAAAAAATTACACTGAGTACCCTTAGTGCCTTTGAGTCTACTGGTCCATTTAAGAAAATGATATATCCAAAATGCCAACATTTTTCTTTCATCATTTGAGGATTCCATTGCTTGCCTTTGTTAAATACTGGACAAAATAACCTATTTGAAGACTTCACTTTGGAGTCAGGGAGCTAAACAATCCATCGATTGCTGAACAATTATATAAGTAATGATAATAACTCAGTAGAGCCCAGTGAACAGATGCCTGAGAGAAAGCACCTGAACACCTTTTCCTCTGGGTCCTATCCGGGTCTTGTTGTTAAATGACTTGAACTTTCATTGTCTAAACTAATTCTCTAAACGATGTGCTTGTAACTTCAGTGTCTTTGCATAACCTCACTCTAGTAACTTCTCTTCCTTTTGACCCTAGTTTGAGCTCTGTACTTCCACCTGAAGCTGATGTGAATATTTAATTCTCCGGTTCAAGCTCAAATTTATTCTCAGTTGCCTTTTTTCTTCACTGCAGGTGAGATGTTATAGCACATCACTGCAGTTTTGTGATTAATTTCCATTCAAGTGCTATAAAAGCCCTACAGGCGAAATGATTGAACGGGTGACATTCAACAAGACCTGATATTTTCCAAACTGTAATTGGCAGCAGTCATGTGCACCTCCTCTTCCTGCACTACTGTATGTGTGTGTGTGTGTGTGTGTGTGTGTGTGTGTGTGTGTGTTCGACCTTAGAAGGGCAAGTGGAGGTGAATGATCACCTTGTCCTGCTCTGTTTAATCGGATGGAGACTCTGTGCCTGTGGCTGGTACAGCTCTCTCTACCAACACACACTCAGACACACCCCGAGACCATCAGTGACCCGCATTCAGCCATTTGGAGTCATTTCAATGCAACACTCATTTCCCTTCAGAGGGACAGAGGCTGTTGACCTGCCCGAGGGCACGTATCATTTTGTGCAATCTGAAGTCTCTCATGCTCCACTTCTGATTGATGGACTGATCCAACTCTCCTCTCTGGATGTCTCTCCTTCCTTTCCGACTCTTTTTTAGAACCCTTCTTTCTCTCTTAACGCCAATGGCTCTCTTTATCCTCTCCTCGCCCCTCGTCTCCTCACATGGTGGAGGAAATGTTTCTGGAACAGGTGTGAGCTCATTTATATCTCTGTTGGGTAGAGAAGTAATTAGTAAGTGGATGGTGTGAGCTGCTAATAAAAGAAACATGCACATTAGATCTTTTTCAAAAGAAAACCTTCTTCCTCTAATATAAGTTAAATACCTTTTCCTCCATAAACGTGGAAGTAAAGCAAACCCCAACGAATGTGATAAATAATCAATATCTTCTGTTAAAGCAGAAATGTCAGGTCTTTCCACATTTTATTCTCACACTTGTAAGGATTCACTGGTTTTCTTTGTCACTGCTTCGGCTTTAAAGGAACTGGGATTCATGACATTTGGACATGTCACAGTAGAAAAAGCACAGAGGTACATAATGAAATGAAGGTAGTGTGCACGCTGGCTCCCTGTCACTCTGTGAGTCTGTCATGGCCTCCTCAGGCACTTGAATAGAAAGGAGGTGTTATTAATGTTGTTAGTAACACCTTTGCTTCTCCTGCTCTATTCTTGACCTTGCAAACGGCGGCTTGACAATAAAACTCGCCCAGTCTTTGGGACTTTATTCGGTGGATTGAGTCGCCTACCTTTCATGGAAACACTTCACCTGGTGTCACATGAAGTAAGTTTGGATGTTTTGTGACGTGATGACAGGCGGGTGAACTGGTAAAACTGTATTATGAGTCTGTTCATGACTCGGACTGGTCTCCTCCTCAAGCGTTCTCTTCAGTTGCTATTTTTTCTTTTTGTAGTTAAAGGCAAAACGTGCAAAACGTGTGTGCTTTTAAATGAGAAGTTCAGATGTAAAAGCAATTATTTGCTAATTATAATGCAAACTTGCTCAGATGTTAAGTCAACTGGGTCATCATCTTGTGGGAGTTTGTATCTGAATCTATTTGCAACAGGTGTTACTGCAAAGGTATGTGTATATAGGTTTATGGAAACTTTAATTATGGCTTGTGTGTGTGTTTCTACAGCTGCGAGATATGAGAGGTCCAGAGTGACAGTCGGAGCGCTCATTACCTGCTGAATTACCCAGGAACCTGTGGGAGACCTGCTCTGTCTGTGCTGCTGCAGCGTCTCAGTGGTTGATGCTCAAGTCAGCGCACAACTCTAACTCCATCATGACAATTTAAGGTCTCTTTATCTTCTCGTGTTTGAAATTAAATCAATGGATTGATTTGAAGCTCATTTTCATTTAGGGATGACTCTTAATTTGGACCTCTCCAGTACAGGTATGTGTTGTGTTGCCCACTGAACCATTAGAGGACTGTTTTTGCTCAAGGGCAAGAAGTTACAGTCTGTTTTCTCACCTTCAGCTCTATGATCTTGGCTCTCCCACTGGGCCTTGTTTTGGTTCAAGTCTCACTCTCTCACTCCTGTTACTGTAATATGTTTCAACACAGTGATCTTTTATTTATAAATGTGGAATCCAATGTAGAACCTACTTCACCTCATTGAATAACCATGAACAGGGACTGACCCTGATCTTCAGGTGAGTATGAAGCCTGAAGTTTGTTTAAATCCAGATAATACTACTACTACTACTACTACTACTACTACTACTACTACTACTACTACTACTACTACTACTACTACTACTCCTACTACTTCTACAAGTACTACTACTACTACTACTAATAATAATAATAATTCAGAGAACTTTTGTTCAAATTTTTGGCTATGGGTTGCACATGCTGGTTCCCTGCCAATTTATAAATCTAGTATTTAATCTTTGGTTGGATGTTGTTGCTGAAAGTTTACTGTTGACATATATATATATCTGGAGCACATCACATCATCAATATGAAGAAAAGTGTGCACTGGCTCTCTTGGCCAGTGATGTAAGGTCTCATGTGACATTTACAAGCGATCAATACTGTGTTTGTGACATTTGCAAGCACTTCATAATTTGGTACGGCTCCAGATTTAATAGTTTTGACCAAAGTGCACGAGAGAAGGTTGAACCAGTGATCCAGGCGTTAGAAATCCCCAGATGACACGTGTGTATACACTGTGTACAGACGTGTGGTTCTGTTTTCTTCCAATAAATCTTTGCAGCCTTTTAAGACGGAGCCATGAAGCAAATCTCAGAATGTTCATGGGGCCGTGGAAGAGCAAATTAATCCATGACCTTGACTCTGAAAGGTTGAGGTATCGTCAGCTTTGTTGCGTATTGCAGGCACCTGCTAGTCTAGTTATAAATCGAGTTATTTAGCCGTACACAGGACCTGATATGAGCAATCATTGTTCCACTTAGGGAGGGATCTTTATTAGAAACCAAGATTGGATGTTTGAGGGGAAATGGTGGCTAGGAGCAAATATAAATTGATGAAGGGGCCATGTGTTATTCCGGTTTGTTCTCAACCACTCGATGCTTAAATGATGACCGAACCCACTTCCATCAATGAGCACACAGATAGATATTTTACTATATATACAGGCTTAAGGAGCTGGTCAGATATATAATATAAAAATGTGTGGAAAGCACCAACCAGGATGCTTTAATTATTTGTATCCAAAGCCCTTATGTGCTAATGGTGCGCCTGTCGGTACAAAAGCACTTCTCCACTTAGTAAGAACCACAGATTAAACTAATTTAACCATCAAACCTGAAACATTTGTAGCAAACTGCAGTTTCTATGCATTATGCAGAAAGTGCATAAATTGCTGTTGATGACTTGGTGCTGATGCCAAACACAAAATTGTGTTCGAAAAGAGAGATAACGGATAATTGAGTTTCCAATATCACATCCACCTCTTCTATTTCTGTCTTTAAAACCCTCTCTCGGCTGCTGCCGGCAATATATTTAGACTTGGATGTTTCAGAGCACAGGAGCCGATCCCACAGTGTTTATTATCACATGGAAGTTAATCAAAATGCTTTGAATTATTCAAATGAATTACATGTAGCCGTATCAGTGTAACTAGTTAGAATAAATATCTCCTGGCATAATTTGATTGCCTGCGTAGGAGGAGACTACCAGTGATGCTGACTCACCAGAGGAAGTCCTCATACCTGTGTGTGTGTCTGTGTGGGCAGAAACAGCCAAGAGTCAAGAGCACATTGCTGCAGACCCACTTTTCATAAGGAAATATTGCATTGTGATACTCTGTTGACCTTAAAATATCAATCCTCATCCACATTCTTGGAGGCACTGTCAGTCAGCTTTGATTAATGACGCCTGGTGTCTGTGTGAGTGCACGTACGGTCAGGTCAGACTCGGCGGCTCGAGTCCGCTGCACCCAACTTCTGCCAATTAGGAGACAGTGGGTGAGAGGATGGGGAAGGTTTAAGAAAAAGGGAAGGGAGGGATCGGAAAAGGGGGCAAGGTCCTTTGAGGGAGGAGGTGAAGGATGTAGGAAAAGAGAGTCTGTGGAGAGGTAATAAGGCAGCACTCTGGTGATGGATGAAGAGGATCATGGGTGAACAGAAATTGCTGTTTTATTGACCTTACATGGTGATGACTCCATTTACCCAGAGCTTCTTCCCTTCCTGGGAAACTTTTTTAGCAAAAATGAACTGAAGCTGTAACTACTGCTACACAATCCTCACACACCGATGTACACACACGTGCATCATCACTCCAGTCCCCCGGTTCACCCCCCCCCCCCCCTGCAACGCCTACACACCCTGCTCCACCTGCATTATTGAAATCTGCCTGTCACTGCCAAAGTAGGGGGGCTTGGCCCAGATCAAACAGCAGTCAGTGTGACAGAGACAGAGGGAGGCCCTGCTGAACTAGAGAGTCTTCATTCACAGCAGGGGGGGGTGAAAATGACTTTTTGGCGACAGTCGGGGGGAAAAGTTTCTCTTTTTCTCTCCCAATTAAAAGAGCAGTTCACCCAAATGATTTGACACATTTGTGACATTTAAATTTCACATGTTAAATTTCCAAAGCGGCACCCAAGGATTACTGAGCAGATTCTCCAAACCCCTCAATCTAATCCATTTGTTGTTCAAATTAGATTAATGGAAGCTGAGGGTTTTGTGGCAATAATGGAAAGGAGCTCATCTTCATCACAGATTTATATACAGTCAATAGATATTTGAACATGTGCTGTGAGATGATCCAAAATTACGCTATCGTCTGCACACTGAATAACGGCAAAGATTGGCTTTTGTACACATGTTGCCTCTTTGTAAAGAGGCTGTATGAAAGAGACAATTTAATTCTTAAACTCTTTTCAGTCACTTACATTGATTTGAACTACTGGGACAATATGATGTGAGGCAGCTCAGTGCAATGCTTGAACAACATCAGAAAGCCAAGCAAATTGCAAAGTGAACCTGATGAAGAAAAATGCTGTTTTTACACAGTTGCAACTGATAATGATTTGATATGAACTCTTGAAGAATATTGAGACTCTCTGTGTGTGTTTGATTTTATTTTGTACTTGTCGGAACAATAATACAATTTCAATTTTCAACCGTTCTTTCAAAAAGTAGACCACACAGGAAACTGGCTGCAATAGTTGTCTGAATATGAAATGATCTCTCTCTCTGGATAGGACACTTTTGTCACATTACACCAAGGGTCGTATTGTTCCAAATCAAGCACTCAGCAGAAATGACTGTTGCACCATGCGACCACGAGTACTCCCTGCCAACATATCAGCCAGCTTCTTCATCATTTTGCACTAGAATATGAAAGTATGTAAATTGAGACAACTGTTGGACCATGATGGGTGAGTTTTTGCTCAGACTTTATTTATTTCGAGCACTACATGAACATTCAAAAACAACACAAGATTGAATGAAAATGAAAGAGATCCTCTGTCACCTTGTTTCCAGCTTGGCAGGTGAACACAGCTGTGGAACTGGCAGGCAGCTGTTATCCACACACAGGTGGGGCGGTGGAAGGGGGGGGAGGCAGAGTAACGAGTGTGGCAGCAGAAATCAGACAGAAATGCAAAAAGAGATCAACTATTGTAGAGAGGATGGAGAAGGGAGGGATAGATAGAAAACAGTAGATAAGAGACAGAAGAAGATATGTAATTGTTCATCTACTAATGACCCTTGAACTGGATACGTCGTCCGGGGCTCTGAGAGGCTATAACCACCTGGGCTCAAATGAATAGGGGAGGGTCTACGGTTCCTCTCTGATATTGCAGAGACCATCCTTAGGAAATATGCTGACCTCAGGACTATTTAAACAAGTTGTCATGCTGGAGATTCCGGTGCCCTGTTAGGAGAGGATGGGGGAGGCCAATAAGAGAAAAATAATTAGGTAGACTGAACTGGTGGAGGAATGCCCATTGAACTTGTGAGCAGGAGAATTGCAGTAAAATCTCGGTGCAAAGTCTACACAGCTTCAAAGACAGTAGATAAAGTTTCAAAATGTCTGTGGATCAGGAGGGACTCATGTGGTTGTGAGTAATGGGAACTGATCTATCCTAGTCCGACTTGGAAAGACTTGTAAACCCAGAGGACACCAGGTACTATCACAACTAAACCAACCCAGACTTGGCTTGATTCACCTTTATTGGGGATCTTAATGTCCCAAGAGCAGCTGACGATAAAGAACACCAGATGTTTTTGTTCAAACAAAGTTTTTTATTTTTAAGGAGCTTGGAAATAGGTACGAAAAAACAAACGAGAAGACTAAAAGGGGAAATAGGGTAATGGAGGCTGTTAAAAACAAGACTGCAGACGTAAAACTGGAGAAGTTAAAACTGTCTCACCGCGTTGGCTTTGTGGACCACCTGGTGAGACCCCGGCTCACTGTATTTGACTTTTCTTTGATTTCAAGAATGGTTTTCTCCGTCACCACCTCTGTCTTTCTAATGCTTTTATCTCAGATATTCTCCCTCACCCACATTCCCTTTTTTCTTGCTGCTATTCATCTCTGTGACATTTCTCACCGACACTGGAGCACTGGACACCTGAGACCTCCGTCAGATTGTTGAGCTCATATCTCATCTCGGTGTGGCGTGCTGAGATCTTTGTTACTGTGCTGCTTCAGAGGAAGAGGTAGGGGTCAAGTTTACAGAGAGCAGGTAATGAGGCTAGTTTATTACCCTCAACTGGAATATGATGCTGGGGGAATTCAAAAGAGAGAGAAACTGCTGGTTTGATCTTAGCAGAAGGCAAAATGTCCACTGCCCGTTAAGTCATTCATTGAATCAATCAAGATTCATCATAGATGCTTAATGATAAAGAACTAAATGTGACACGAGTGGAGCAGGAATGTACGATAGGAGACAGATAATGTACATTTTTAAGTTTACAGCACATAGAAGTATCTTTGTCTATTTCCATTTCAAAATGATGAACCTGTAAATGACCAAATATGGGCCCCTTAACAGGTAGATCCAAGGACGTCTATCAAAGAGCGTCATGCAGACTTTCTAGGAAACAGATTTAACCAGGCTTCGCTTTGGAGACGACAAAAAACGTTTGTTTCGTCCCTCAGTTCTCCCTCCATATGGTCTTTCCCCGAAACGCCTCCAGGGGGCTTCTGCAGCGTTTACCTGAATTCAACTGGCTCGCTCTCAATATAAAAGAGCAGCATCTTGATATGAAATCGCGGAGCTCACTCAGTCACTCACGTGGCTGCGAGACCAGCCGCCCTGCAGAGAAATATCCTCCTGGCCGCTTGTCTGTGAAATCATTCTTTCACTCACTGCCAAAGCTTCTGGCAGCGACTGAGGGGAAGGGGGGGGGGTCAACCATGAGTAAACATTAACTCGCAGCCAAGGATCTTAACCAACAGTCAATCAAATGTTATTTTTACCATTACTTTCGAATAAAACAATGTTTTTTGATTCGTATTTTCTTTGGTATTATTGGAACCTTATATTTTCTGGATGTAAAGTTTCAGACCCCACCTCCCTTTTTCCTGCCTTAGGCTTATTTTTTATCATTTATCATTAAAATGGCCAGGTTTTCCTTTCAAAGAAAAAAAAAATGTGTGAACTAGGTGATTACATATTTCCTCTAATTAGATCATCTGAACCTGTAATATGCTCTACATAAACGTCAGGGTCTAACTGATGTAATAGGACCTTAAGCTGCGGCTCCCTGCCAGTTCTGGCTATGCCCGGAGAAAAGAGGCTCAGGAGTTGAGACTGTTTTTCTCCATTAGCTGTGCATCAATAGCACTTCCAATGCATGCCAGAGCTAATAAGTGACCAGCTGGTGCTTAGACCACCGAGCGCCTGAAGCCCTGTCAGGGAAGCCTGCAGTCACAGTCGAGTCCCGGCTCCAAAACAAATGTCTGCTGACAGCGTGGCATCCACTTAAAGCAGAGAGGACCACGGCACTCCACTTCTGTCCTCTCTATTAATTAGCAGTAGGTGTGTCAATGCCAGGAGAGCACTCCGCTGACAGAGTGTGGGCACCTGCACCTTATTAGCTTTTCATGAAAGTAAAAGTGTCAAACATAGACTAACATTTTTCTGTTGTTGCACAAAGCAGCATCTGTGAATTCAGAATATAATGTAACGCATCAATGAAGAGAAAACACTCTCAAAGTATCAGAGACAACCTGTGTAGATTAAGAACATAAGTTGGTTAAATGGCTATTGATATAACTTATTTTACTACTAGAGTATATATAGATATTGGTGCTGCTGCAGCTGAGCAGGTAATGAGCTTGTGGCAACTTGCAGCACATCTCTGAAACTGAAAACTGCTTCTCAATAATGAGCCGCTCAGCGAGGATCCTGTCCCCACACGCTCATCTAGATTTCATATGTGCGGCAATATTCGTGGATTAAACTACAAACATAAACATAAACTTTCTATTGTGTGCAGATGTGAGGCAAATGGTGAATGTTTTAGTTTTTTTATATGTAAAGTTGTTGTTTACCCACCGGCTGTCACATTGTTTTTTTGTTTTGTACAGTTACCCACCCAGGTGAATAGCTTTCTTTACAAAGGAATCACTGCTTGTTATTGCATGTATCACGGTATGTGTGGCCATCATCCACTGAACCTGGTGTTTGCTGTGGTAAGACGGTGGAGTTGTTTTAGATAAATGTGTGGAAGAAGTTCATATCAAACTGGATAATGAGCCAGCAAAGTGTCATTGGAAGTGTGAGGTCATCAACTCAAGGTTAGTTTCTACATATATCAAAGCAGCGAGTAAGGAACAGTATCTATTAGACTTTTAACATTGAACATTCAGTTTGAAAACGGCGCTGTCATTACACTGAGTGAAAAACTCAGGGACGAGAATTTAAATTCTGAAAAAAACAGCCTGAATATTTACTGTTAAATTCATGGTTCACTGCTGACCGACTGCTACTCCAACAATAATAACATTCATCTTTGATTTGTCCTTTATCTTCCAGTATGAAGACACAACAGACATGTTATTTTATTGAATATTTGCTTTTCTCATCTCGTCCTCATCTGCTTTTCTTCTATATGGTCAATTACTTTTTCTAAATCGTTTAGCAGGAAAAATGCATACATTTTTTTTTAAAATGAAGTAAAGATGCACCAAGGTCACTCTATTGACTTATGAACATAGCTGAAGTTTGGTTATTTTTTTCGTAGAGGTAATTGGAATAAGTTTTTGGACTTGTATATTTTGTATTTTCGTATTAATGATGCTCAGATTTCATTTTAGATTTCTAAGATTGTCTTCTATGCAGTGGAGAGAAGATTAATAACGGCAACTTGTGTTAGGTTTTGAAGTGACCTCTGTTAATCATCCATTTGATGCTATTCATTTTGCCCTGATTGCTGTCAGCGCCATTGGTAAATTAATATTGCAAATGGTATGACGCATCGCTCAAGCTCAGATTTGGTAAATGGTGTCTCCACTCCTCTAATGTCGAGCCACTTGTCACAACACGTGTATCTTATCCGAGGACGTCCCTCACTTGTCTGACCTCCGAGGGGATCCTGGAAAGTGCTGCTGGAAGTGTTTCCACTTTTACTTTCCCCCAAAAACCAGCAGCTATAGAATCCCACACTAATGAAAGTCCCTTCTTATCTGTCCTCATGAATTTTAATACAGACACAGCGATTACATTTCTGTAGATATGGCAAAGCCAGAGGAGAGAAATTGCAGAGGTCCAGATTGTATGCGTGTGGAAGAACACTTATTGTTTTCTATGAATATATCAGGAAACTCAAAATGAAATATTACTCTAAAAAGGTATAAATGAAGACAGGGAATCTCATATATATCTTTCTTTTTGCTGGAATTTACTTTCAGACCTTTTATATTTAGATTTGGCTCCAATAAATAGTATAATACTGAGATTAGAGTGTTTTATTTCTTCACTGAAGCAGAGACTTTAGTGATTACTGCTTCTGCTTGGGAACAAGGAGGATTAGTGTGCTATCTTAATGAAGACGAGAGGAATTCATAATGTAGATGACCCGTAGCTGTTGTTTATATAAATCATTACGACTTAAAAATGATATTCTTCCATTGTGTGTCTTTCAATAAATCCCCTTGATAACACTGCAAAATAAATCCCTGATACAAACCCATTTCACACTTTAACTTTCCACCGCACAGCAGAGAATATGTTTTTATTTGCAGCCACTTCAGCCTTGACCAAACTGCCCTTCATCACCACTGCCAACCGCCAGTTTCCCGTATTCTCACACGGCATCGAACACTTTCCTCTGTTGCTGCTGATGGAACGATGCACATTTGTCTTGTTTAATATCCCCAGAAGATCAGATGCTCTCAATTCCCCCCCCTTCTCTTCTGTGTGTCAATCGTGTGGGGTCACCTTGTCCTTGCAGATGAAAACAAGTTGCACAGGAGTGTGTCAGGAGATGCTTTGCTCTACATTTGGAAAAACCAGCTCAGGGAACCGGCGAGAGCATCTTTACTAACACGAGTGTATATGACAAGGGAAATTACTGCCACTGAACCACTGCCAGCCTGCACACACACACAAACACACGTGCGCACACACAGTTGTTCTGTGCAAACATGGAACGATATATAAAAACCAGCGTCTGGCGCGCTCGCCCGTTCCCAGTCGGCCCGTTCCCAGTTCAGACCTAACAGGAAATAAAGCTGTTATGTGACTTTGTTTCAACTTGTGGCCGTTTCTCCAATTTCAGACGCACAATCACTGACCCCGGAGAGGAGAAGACAGAAAATTGCAAAGCGAGAATGTAAGGAGTTTTTATATTTTTATCCCCTTTGGAGCAACTGGAAAGGCCCATATGCCTCGATGCCGGTGTAAAGATACGATTTACCACAAGTGTGTGTGTGTGTGTGTGTGTGTGTGTGTTGTGTTGTGTTGTGTGCCACCTCTGCCGCTCTGAACTCCATTTAGATTACTTTCACCTCATCAGCCCACACACAGGCACGAGGCCGAGGCTGTCGGGACGTTCTCTCCTGAGGAAAGATGTTGTCATTGCACCACACACATATGTTCCTCCGTGTGCGTCTTGCCTCTGTGTGTGTCGGAGATAAGACGAGATAAAGACAGAGAAAAGGGGGGGTGAGGAGGGAGAGATGGCAGTGATTCAGAGAAATTGAGGGAACGCCACAAACATAAAATTGTCTCTGGACATTTAGACATTTGTCACCACTTTGTCAGGCAGAGAAATGGAAAGGACATAATGTTTCTGACAGACAGGGGTGGAAATGGAACCTGGTTATAATCTGCAGCTCTCACACTTTAGAACAACTATTAAGGGTGCTGAGAACCAGGTTAATAAAATATTTTTATTTGTAAAAGTTATGATTTTCTAATAGAATGGACGTTCCACAGCAGTATGAAACCTTACAGGACCTCCTCTCCTGATTTCATGTCGGGGCTGAAATTGGTGCATATTAGATGCGGCTGATTTAACATTAGCTTTGCTCTTGTGGTTCCTCTGATGATCCCGGGTCTTAGCTGCAGAGTCAAGAGCAGGGCATGCACCGGCTCCTAGTGTGTGTGAGAAATCCAATAACTTAAATTGACTTGGATTTGCTTTTCTTGCAGACTGAGAGAGCAGTTGTATCTTACTCCAAAATCATATGCTGAAAATGCGTTATCTGGCTTAGAGCTTATCACCACAATAAAACTGACACATGTTATTGCTAGATGAGGACTCTTAGAAAATGTTTTTCCACTTTATCCGATGCCAACATAAATTGATTCATTCATGAGGGGGGGCCTGTGGCTCAGGAAATCGAGTGGTCGTCCAGTAACCAGACAGTCGATGGTTTGATCTTCACCTCCCCCAGTCTTCATGCTGAAGCGTCCTTGGGCAAGAAAACTGAACCCAAATAGTCCCAATGAACCCAATGACTGTTCTGGCTGTGTGTGAAAATGTGTGATAGAAAAAGCGCTGTGCATAGAAGAGACGTTTGAATATGTGTGTGAACGTGACTTGAAGTGTAAAGTGGACTAGTTAAGAGGAGAAGAGAGCTTTATAGTAAGAAAATGCATCTTCTTTTTTCTTTATGAATGCAAATACCCAGTAGAATCTGCTGAGCAATTGGATGGTTTAAGCCAATTTTCATTGTACGTTTCAGTCAACACAATCTTGTCTAGTTTTTAAATCTTGCTCTGAGAGAAGAAAGTTGAGTATAAAAAGACTCAAGAGTTAAGTAGGTGTGTAACGCATGTGTAAGGAACGAATGCAGCTTGTGCAGAACTTACTCGTGTGCGTACGTGTTTCAAATTCTGAGGGACAAGTTTAGCGAAGGACTCGTTGTGCTGTCGGCTCGTTGTCATGACGACTGCAGACAAACAGGAGTTTGAAGACCCTCCCTTGTCAACGATAATGACGACAGACAAAGACAAGTGGATCGTACAAAGGCTTTAAGCCGACCTGCACAACTGCAATTGGATACGTAGCTGGAAGCACATGGAACATAACTACTCGTTTGAACCGGCGTCACCACAGTGATAGTGAGACATGGAAAAAACAGGTTCAGTGCAAACCCGGCTCTCCGCTCCTTAAGGAGCCGCTTGCAAATAATCCAGACCGTGTCAAAGCAATAACAACCACCAAAGGTGTTTTTATAACAGCAGATATGCGACTGTTGTTGAGAACGCAGAGTTCAAACACAAGCTGAGTGCGACCGAGCTCTGTGACCAAGTTCCCTCTCGCCCACGTTTCAGCCAGCAACTCATATCAGCCCTTTGTAAACCTCTGTCCCGAGCATGAGAGAGTTCTCCACAGCAGGAGATACTGTTAGTGCCAGCAGGGCCGTCCAGTTCATTTTTTACATGCTGTACTTTAATGGATATTTATTTTAATACTTTCATTGATTTGAGAGAAGACTTATTTTATTTTGCTTTGGAAAAATGTACTTTTTTAGGTATAAAAGACACAGACAACGGGTCTGTTCAGTTAACCAGTGTCGAATAAAAAGAAATATCAGTTGAATGTTTTCTGTTCCTTGTTTCCTCTGAACCAAAATGTACCGAACCATGACCTTAAAGCTGAGCGTGATTGTTGTGTACCCCTAGAGTTAAGAGTAAAAAGAATCTGCAGCATATGATGGAATATATTGAAAAAAAACATATTTGTTCATACTATGTCATGAAAAATGATTCTCTACACTTAGTGTATACGATTTTATTGCATTTAGCCTGACAATAAAGAAATCCAAAGCAGAGGCAAACAAGGAGCAGCCTCATTGAGGCTCGACTGCAGGGCCACAGCCTCACACTCACCTAGAAATGCCGTCTGAGTACCAGTCCTCCAAGGTCGCGGGCAAAGCAATTCCAGGCTGTCAATCATATCACATCCATTGAATAAAAGTAATATTTTCTGTGGTCGGCTCATGCTGCTCTCACCTCCAAACGACACTGAGCCGCGTGGTGGCTGTGGACTCGCAGCGCAGAGGAGATGGCTGACGGTTAGATAAATTAGAAACTTTAAGCATTTTTCATGCATTGCTGCCTCACTTCCCCTCATTATGTCTACGGGGTGCGTGTTCTCATTCCAGCCGGGGGCATCGGAGATTGAGGTGAACGGGTGAAAGGAGAAGTTGACACGATGACCAACAGTCAGCCGGAGACACGGACCTCCTATATAAATTCAATCAGCGCATTCCCGCATGTAATCCTTGGCAATGAGCAGGAGGGAAATTACCTTTTCTGTTTACCACTTAATTGCTGCATTAACATAATATGGACACAGAAAATCACGCGTAAATAAATGTGTTTTAAGTGTCATTGAGCATTTATCGTGTGTGTGGTCGATTTGTGAAGGATCAAGGAAAAAACGGCCCGTGCTTGTTATCACAACTCATTAAATCCATTCTCCTCATGAGCAATTGATTTCACGGATAATCTAAATGAAACCAGATATTGACCTTCTCTGCAGCCTCATTGTTCAGTGTGAGCCAATGAAGCGCTCGGTGCTTCTTCAGAAAAATGTGTAGATGTAATGTGTTAACTGTGATTTTAATGAATGAATTTCTGGCGCAGATGCATTGATGCGCAAAAACTGAATTCAAAGTTTGTTGTGTTTTATACTGACGGTTGTTATTCTCACCGAGAGATGGTGGGATTGTGCAGGATGCTCAATAAGCAGATGCGGCACATATCACTTCACTATTGGTAGAGTCACTGTGAATGGAACAGACGACTATGCACAAACTTTTATGACAAAGCCAAGAGACAATCATATTTGTAAGAAATATTCCTGATGAGAAAGAAGTCCAGACATCTGTGGGAAATGTTGCATTGAATCATTTCACATAACTTGCAAAGCACACAGGCAAAACCAGAAAGACAATTTACAATAGATTGTGGTATCGGATGCTTCTACAAAATGTGCAGTGCTGCATAATACAATAGACATTGACATACACAGTACTCGTTCGTGTTGTTGTGTCTAACAATACAAATACATTGCATATCATCATTTCTCTCTATCGGAGGCGCAGGACTTCTTTTCCTATCTATAAAATGTCCCTGTCAAGTGCTTTTTACGTATTCTAACTTGTTTGATAATAACCTAATTTGGATGAGAGCATAGATCAGACGCTTAGTTGTAATAATACTGTCAGATAATTTCCTTTCCAATGTGTGATTCCTTCACATCTTTCTGTTAGACCTCCACCAGCTTATGTTCCATCCTTCCTCTCTTCCTGCGTCTCATTCATTCATCCAACCCCCTCCAACAGCCCGCAGGGATCTACGGCCAAAGACAGCATAATTTAAAATACAACCATCAAGATAAGACTCAATTACTGCAAGCCTCTGCATCGGCATCCACGATCGATACTGAGCTAAAAAAAGAGGAGCATCTACCGTGCATGTGGACTGCACAGAGTGGAGCATGAAGACGAGTAAATTAAACAAATCAGCTTTTCAAGCCACAGCAGAAAATACAGTCAGGTTTCCCATCGTAGATAATGGATCAGCTGTATGTGTCTACACGCTGACCATCCTCCCTTTAGATTTGAAAAAAAATTTACTTCAAGCCTGATTGAGCCTTTGAGACATGAGAATATCTGAAGTCGGTGTTTGTTCGTGCCGTGGGAAATACCTCTGAATGGTGTTCAGTTAAACTATGTATTTGGAAGTAGAACATGCTCTGGGAAGCCACATCCTGCTGTGCATGTCGGATTTTATAACACATCATGGGAAGGGGGGGCAAATGAAGGATGAAGCTAGACGTTGAAGTATGTACAGAATTTAGAATTCTACCATCACTCCTTCCCCTTATGAATTAATTAAATTGGACTGTATTTTAATTCTGTGATATGTGTTTATCATCCAAATGTTGGGTCTTCTGGTTTCTTATTTTGACCTTATTGATTTTCTGTGATTCAGTGCAGATTTACACTTAAGAAAAATAAACAACTTAACTAAAACACTGGGTCAGAATTATCCCTGACACTTATTTCTACAATGTTTTTTCTCCAAATATATGAGTGGGCAGGAAAGCTTCCTACTCTATCCCAAAAATATGATATATTGTTGCAACAAATTCGAGCTGTGAATCTGATTATTCATTATGGTTTTGTTCCTTTTCATGTTGTATCTCTACAGAAATAATGAATCTCCTGGAGACATTACAGGTATACGAGGTGGCCAGTTGGTTAATAGAGCAACATGTACGTCGATGGAAGTGAGAGTTTAAAAAAAGTTTTACAAGGTCACTGATGGCAAGTTAACAGTTTGGCCCTGCAATTGATTCTGGCAAAAAAAAGAGAGATTTTCTCAAGCAGCACCAAAAAGACTGTATTCATTCTTTTTAACTTTTCTATGTTTCATAATTTAATTGAGAAAAGGGGAAAGAGGGCATCTTGTACCGATGTTTCCAGGATCAATGTTGACTCTAAGGTTCCCCTTCATGACGGCATCTTATTGTCAAAAGCAATTGTCATCATGAACTTTCTGGACATTTTCCATCTGTATTCTCTCATTCGCTCACTTGGGACAGTTGAAAAAAAAAACTGTCCCAAGAAACAGAAAAATGTCTGGAGTGAATGACTCTGACGTTTGTGTTCTCACATCACTCTGGAGCATTTCCGGAGATTATCCAGACTTCAGTGCATGTCTGAGAGAAGCTAGTTGGCCAAACGTTGCTGAAGAGGCCGATGAAGAAGACGAAGGTTGTTTCAAAGCAGGGGGGGGTCTTAAGGTGTCTGTAACTGGGTTCATGAGCGTTACTGAGAGCCTGTGCACGGCTTGACTCTCTGACCCGGTCTCCTCCCCAGTCCTCCGCACACATAATCACGATTGCAGAGTCTTTCTGGGACCACAAGGTGAGAGCAGCAACACTCCTGGCTCATCAGAAAACGAGAGGGAGGCATCGATGAAACGGGACCCTGTGATTATGTCGGTTCACAGGCTGCTAATGCGATGGCTTCGTAATCGCTGCTAATGGACTTCCTGCTCACATAAAGGCCCGGTGGGAGTTGGAGAGCAAAGTTTGGGTCACTCCTACCCCCTTGTTCCCTCTATACCTCCATCACTCCAGGATATTTAGTCTCGTGTCCTTATCTTCTTTCTGTCCTTGGACACCAATTATATACTGGATGAGGAGTGGCCGTCGTTTTGAACATAGCAACAGCGCGCTCGCCTTTTCATAAAACAAACATTGCACTCAGCAGCAGCCAGACTCACCCCCCGGGGCATCGTATCAGCTGCTGAAGTGGCTGTTTAGAGTGAAAGTAAATGAATCAAGGGATGACAGGTGAGCTGAACATTTTGAGTTTGCAGCAACCAAGGACACCCCACTGTCACAGGCCTCTTACTCATGCTTTTTATTTTTTATTCAATAGAACAGGAGGAGGATAATCTGTTTTTCCATTTTTACTTGTGTCTACCTCTTCATCCTCCTCCACCTCCACTCACTTCTACCGCAGCGTCAGGCTTCCCGCTGTGGCCGTGTCTTTCCTGTCCTTCCGCCATCTCTCCCTCTCTCTGCCTCTCATCCTGTCTCTATACCTCTTCCGCCTGCCGGTGCTGACGGTAGGTGGAAACTGATATGAGATTTTAAAAAGCCTGCGTGCTGTAAAAAGTGATTGTGTGCAGCCCTCCCAGCCCCAACACCCCCCCTGCTGTGCTCCAAGTTGAGCCGTTAGATAGACCGTGCATGGATAAAAACAGGTGGAGGAGACACACTGTCTGGAAAACTTTGAAAGCATCAAAGTAAAATGTGGGAGGAAGGAAAAAGCAGGAAATGCGAGTTAACGCATGCACCTCTGCTACAAAGTCGGATTATTTTGTTGAGACGTGCTGCTTCATGACCTCGCTGTGGCCCACACCTGTTCTGTAGAAGACTTGTTTGTTTACTCAGCAAATCTTTGACTTGTAGTTCATGTGTGTCACTCTGCATTCGAAGTGGAAATGTACCATTGCTCTTTGAAAGTGCTCGGGCAAAGAAAGACTGTTCACAAAGCACTTAAATCATTTTAATTCTTTGGACAGAAGAAAATAAACATTAATTCCGATGTTTGCAGGGGACTTAGCCCAGATTTCTGGTTTAAAAATGTCTCTAAAAGTAATATTTGTTATGAAATCTATTTTTAGAACTGTTTTATCACATTGTGTGGTTTAGAATTTAATTTTACCACAGTGTGTATCCTGTATCTACCCTTGCAAGACAGTTACAATAATAATTATTAAACACATCCAGCAATTGAAGACCGGCTGAAATATTGGTCAAACACAGCATTTTAGCAGCTAAAATGGTGTAAGGGTGACTTTTCAAAACGCTCTCTATCTCTCCTTCCCAGGGCAACCCTAGTCCCACTGCTCTGCTACTGACTTAGCATACCTAAGCATTTCCCTTTCATATGCCTCACTGGTGCATCCTCCCATGGTGCCGTGCACGCTACTGTGTGACCGACCACAGCACAAACTCTGGACCCGAGCTTGCGGTTGTAAATTTCCCATAGGGTTATTTGCACTTTCCTCCAAACTACCAAGATTTACTGTTTTCTTTTTCACCCTGAACGTGTGCCAGTCAGTGTGTTCCTGGAGAGTCGCTACAATGTTATCAGCTGAGTTTAGTTGTGAGTGTTGGGATCCACGGAAGAAAAAATAGGTTAAATGGGGTCAGGATGCAAAAGCATTATACAAACATCAGCAGTTTTTGAATAAACATAATCCATCATATTGATTCCTATAACCGGTCGAAGGAGATGCTGGTGGAAATCAGGTTTTGACTCCTGCTTGAATTAATAAAAAATATAATAAAAGGTAATATAAGGCAGGTTGTTTACTGATGACTTTGACTAATGCATTGCATGAGCATATTCTTCAGGCAGCAACAAGGGCCAACAATTTACATCTGGCGTATATTGTCCCGTGTACATTTCCACCTTATTGTGGAGGAGGGGTTGTGGTGTTCTTTGACCCTGGGAACTGCATTGGTGTGGAAAATAACTCCTGGTTGATTCTTCTACTGAAAATTGGTGCTAAGCAAGAGCCTGGACTAAATAGTTCAACGTTGAGAAGATTAATTTGCCCTAACCTGTATTCATAAATTCAGTTTAGGTTCGGTCTGCTAAAAATACGCAGGGTTTATTATGTACTTTTATTTTTCCACTACACCTTATTCTAAATTGTCCCCTGGCTTATAATATTTTTAGATTCCTATATGTGGGCTGTGGCTCATTTCAGTCGGAGCAGCCGCCTGCTGCAGTTAAAATGCTGAACCTCTCCCAGTTGGAGCTTAAATTTATGCTGTGATATTATTACTAGTGTTTAACTCAACCACCAGTGAATCCAGAGGAAGCTCATATTCAGTTCAGCTGGGCATACAAAATGGCAGCCATTGAACAGTAGGAGCAGCTTATTCCTATTTCTTTGTTCTTCATAATGGCCGTTAATAGATGGCACCCCACCCCTAATTACCCCCAGCAGTACTTTTGATATTTCACGGTGTAGTTCCAGGTATATGAGGTTATCTATTTTAATAATCTGATCAGATGTCTCTTGGCAGCCATATTGAATGTCCTCAAGGAACATATTTGATATGTGCTTAGAGTCCATATCTGTTACATCATCTTGACTGCTGTAGCGAGATATTAGAAATCCATACAGTCAAAATATGATATATGACTCGCCCGCTGTGGAATTGACTGGAGCTTTGGTGTGTCGCAGTACGTTTCCTCTTCTGGCTTAGGAGAAAAGGAAAGAGAAGAAACTCACAGGCTGAAAAATCAAGAATAATTTGCACATTCCGTACAGAGGAAAAGGTCAGAGCCATAAGGCAGCTTAAGAAGGAGACTATTACTCTTGATGAGAACAGATAGCGTGTATTCATGGGCTGCATATGCAGCTAAGTGGCTGCCATCTGCGGCTGTTAAGGCATCGCTGGAGGCAATTTAGCCAGATTTTCACCATGTATGTGTCACCGTACTTTCACAGTTGGGAGGGATTTCTCCGATTCATTATAACCATCATTTAGGTAAAAACAGGTAAGACCACATCGCTGAAGGCAGAAAAAACGATAAAGTTATTACATGCTATGTTTAGGAAAGTGGGTAACATTTGGCTAACATCCAAAATCCATTCCTCAACCGTACAGAGTTTAGAATTTAAAGGTTAACCTGGTTGAAAGAGAGACTGAGAGAAAAATGCAAATATATGACAAGACAATGAAACCCCCTTTTTTTATTAAATAAAAGTAGCAATAAATTAATCCATGTAGCTACCAAAGTAAAAATAGGGTTTTAAAAATATGACTCCATGCTGCTCTCATTACTTTGTGTCAGAGCCACTGCATTCCCAACATCATTTTCTGCCAAACCCCAGGATCCCTCAGTACTCTGCTCTCCATATTAACACGGAGCTCCCTGTTAAAAGGCTCTTTTCTTTGTGTAGTCGTAACAGCAGCTCAGCCAACTGCAACACTTGGCACTCCTCAACTTTAAGAGGGGGTTTGGGTGGCAGGTTAATGTGAGGAAGTGAGATAAAAATTATATGGGTCTATTAAAATCTATTTGTTATTGGCACGGCACACATGCATATATTTTGTGTTTCGAATTTTGGGCTTGGTTAACAGGCTCTATATGTAATGCCAGAACTGCACATGGTGTCTTAGTGTTGTCATTTTGACCACATGAAGTCTTATTATATTTGTTTGAACTGAAGGGAGTGTGAATTTGAGATCAATTTTAAATCTGTGCCAACATCCTCCATGTTTGTTTGTGCAGTTTGAGCAAAGTGTGTGTAAAATAGTGTGTGACTGGATTCCGTCAGTGTTTTACTGCCCGTCCCCTGACAGACATTTGTGGGGACCCATCCAGTAACTGCTGCATATGCCATCCTAATCTGTTCCCCCTGCTGTGCCTGGTGTACAGGCAGCAGGAACTTCTGCAAGGACACTGAACTATGTGGAAACTGCACTCAAGGCAAAGCTGGAGGACAGTGGCGTTATAAATCCTCTCGTAATTATGTCGTAAAAACAGATGGAACTGTAAAGCTTTGTTTTGTGCTGAAACTGAGCAGGAGGCCCGACCTCAGACAAATCGCTTACTACTTGGCAATCGGCGGCCATCTCTGCACTCTTGTTGCTACCGCATGTGGAAGTGATTGAATGCTGTTAACGTCGGTTGCCAAGTGACGGATTGGCCCATAGGGTCCTGTATCAGCTGTCCGTGCTGACTAACCATCTGGTGCATAAGAGACTGTTAGTGTTTAGATAGTTACCCATCATTAGAGCTTCTGGTTTTTAAAATGGCAATTTGACCAAAAAGCCAAAAGGCAGCCATTATTAAAGTGAGTGAATGATTTAAATGCCTTCCTGCCATTTTAGTGAAGTACATCACATGGAAACAGGGCTTCAGTGCTTCCTAGAATCCACAAATACCAGGTCTACTGTTATTTGTGTCCCTTTAATACAGCTGCATATAGGGCACATTAAAAAGCCTCTCTTTAAAGTTAAAAGAGCAGTTTACATATGTTTGAAAGATGATTAGTTTTTCATTATGAAAAAAATGCCTTTACCCCAAATTCCCTTTAATAGTTTCCTGTAATATTTTCTTATTTTTGCGTAGTGTTTTTTATAATATACATAAGAAGGAGGGTCAGTAGGAATCTGATGAGGCCCCCGGAGTTTTTGTGCAGCCTGTCTTCATCTCTATTCTCATAAAACCATAATGCTAAATTATAGTTTTGAATATACAGAAGTGTACATCCACAAAATGTCGTTGAAAACATGATAAACTGACATTTCTAATCAATGTGCCTGTTTTGTTCAATACTACATCCTCACACAGAGGGACCTAGCTGGTAAACAAGTAAATCATTAGATATGGATCAGACAGCGAAATGCAGAGATTGAGCTTAATGTCAATTTCCTGCTTCCACAGATTAAGCTTGCATTAAGGTTTTGCGTGTCATGACACCTGAAAATCTGTAAATATTTACCTTTGACTTTCCAGATAAACTAGTCATCTTTTTATTACCAGTAAAGCTGGGGCTCCTTGTGCATGCTTCCTCTGCGCTGACCTCTTGTCATAACTCCTGTCGCACTGAGGGAGATAAATGTGTATAGGAGTGCGTTCTGGCCTGGCCCCCGGTTCAGAGATCACCTTGTGCGTGCCTGTGCTCATTGGATGTTGTGAAACCCTTTGAGCTCAGTTGCTGATTATCTCTCCAAGATTGCGTCTCTTTATTTTGCTGTCATGGCTCGTGAGGTGACCAAAGGGTTCCCCAGTGTGAACAGCAGAAATTTGAGGAACACTAAATCCTGTGCTGTTCTGTTCGCCTCTATTTTTTTGAGACATAGGTAACAAATGGCCGCTTTCTCCTATGAGACGATGCTTATAGTTTATCTGGTCGAGGCTCAGACGGGGTGTAGTGTTGCAAACACACACATGCATTTTTAAACACACCGGGAGAAACACAGTTTGTTTCTTGAACACAAGATATGATACCGACACAGTCCTATGAATATGTTTCCTTTAAGTTTTCACTAGTGTGCAACTTTATCTCCCAGTTGTATATTCACAATATTTTCCGCTGAACCTTTCAACCAGACTAGATGTAGCTCACCTTAGATGCACTGATGTCATCTTTTGTATTAAAAAACACTTTAATGTATGTCAACTTTGCTTGGGACCACTTAACCTTGTTGTCATTCGACTGCAGTCATTTGGATATAACCCATTTTTATCTATTAGGGACCTTTCACATCCATTTGTGGGTGATGTGCTTCAAAAGTCAGTTTCGGCCAAATGTTATTTTTCTCATAAGGGAATATAAAGATATAAATATCCTTATCCAAACAATACCTTGATGTGTATAACTGCTATTAGTCATTGTGTCTGTGTATGTGTGTGTGTGTGTGTTTGTGTGTGTGTGTGTGTGTGTGTGTGTGTGTGTGTGTGTGTGTGTGTGTGTGTGTGTACAAAGAGAAAGCCAATGACATCTTCATCAGCAGATGCTCACACTAGGTTTCGGTCAGGTTGGTTAAACTATCCAGTTTTGGCATTTTAAAACCAAGAATAAACCCCCTTACCTGATAGAGAGCTCAAAATATATAAGATTAACTTGCTTCTACCTGCCTTGCACATTCAGTGAAGAAAGATATTGACATCAGAACCAATCAGAGGCATAGCAGTTAGAAGAATACGAGAAGAAATAACTACACACATAGACTATGTATCCTCCAGCTACATGGGCAAGGATGGGAACAATTATGTTAATGCCACAGCTGCACAGAAGCAAGTATGAATCCAACCATATACAAATCACAGAGTAGCTCGTTGTGAATGAAAAGCTGTATTTCTAATGGATAAACCGCGCTGCCTGCCTTTTTTCTTACAGCTGTGAAAGCCTGTATTTTATTCAGTTTCCTTGCAAATGTGTGGGCACCACGTATCTACCAGAGAATACTGGAGGGTCCTTTTTAATGGACATGCCTGCGAGGCATGGTGGGAGAGAAGATGAGCAAGAGAAAAGGAAGGAGTGGGAGAATGCTCGAATTTTTCATAAAGGAAATAATCTTTTCATGCTTTTCATCCTGATTTTGGGATCACAGTTTAACATGTTCCCCCTTTGTTCTTTAATTAATACATTTTGAATGAAGGTAAATTGAATTTCTGGAAGCAATGGTTAATGAATATAATCATTACCCATGTCTGAGTACATCTGTGGCCTTATTTCTTTTTTGGGTTCAGATCCAAAATTGAAGAACAGATTACTGGCTTACTGTGCATTGACTTGCTAATTTTTTAAAAAGACATATTTTCAGTTTAACGTCACCATAATAAAAGCATCACATATGGACTGCATGTTGTTCAGATTTTACTGTCAATCTGAAACAGAAACGCTAGATCAGAGGAGCACATTTATGTCTCAGGCATTATCAAAATATTGGAGAGCACCAGAAAGGGATAATAAAATTAAACATTGCCTATTTCCTTTTGACTTTGTGGTCATCATACGGGTACATCTTTCAACATGCCTGGTGTCTTGTCAAGTGGAAATGCTTGAAAACTCATTTAAGCCTTAATAAACTGATATCCAACATTTTACTGAAAAAATACAACATTTAAATATTTTGAAATAATGGAAGATATACCTAAAATGCGAGTGGTTGTTGATTAATTCAATGTCTTGGTTGAAATTGCATCCATTTAATTAAAATAGTAAAAATTTGTGTTTACAAATATTGCCATCTGAGCCCAGTTCCCTTTCTTCCTTCTAGAGGTGTAAATCCCACCTCTAGATCTGGGCAATAAAGTGATTCAGAGCCTGTCTCCCCCTTTTGCAAGTTATCGGAGGGAAGCTAATGGGCTCTATGCAAATTAAAGCTGGCATTTGGTTTTTCTCGGCGGACCTGAAAGGTGAGGTGAGGGGGTCAAGAGGAGGGACGGCCATTATCATGACTCATACGAAGAACATATCCATGTACCTTACGTCTATGGCCTTGGGGGTGGGGAGAGAAATTAGAGGGCATGGCGGGGTCGAGGAGCGGCTGAGGGCAAGACGTTGCGAGAGTAACAACATGCAGGGAAAATTAGAGAAAGAATAAGGGAGATTTGGAAGGAAAATGAGCGAGAGAAGGAAATAAACACAGGCTGGAGCTAAGAGAACAGAAGGGGAGGATATTAGCCATTATCTTTGCTATTAGTCACTCCGCCACAGCTCCCTGGCTTTATGGAGAGTTTCCTGCCACGGTTCCTGCTTTTTAATTGTCATTTAAAATGCACTGACCAGTGTGTCAGTACTCCCCCTTTCCCTCGCTGCAAACCCACACTCCTTTCTTCCCCCTTATCTCTTTAACTCGCCATACTTGAATGACGTGGGCTGTCATTTACATATAGCGTGGAGTGACAGATACGGCCCCCTTACCTCACATCTCAGCAGCCGCTGTGACGGCCGGCAACTTCTCTCCCGTCAGAACGGTTTTGCTTGTAAAACCTTGTTCTGTATTCTGCCTATCTGTACACGCACCAGCCTCTGTGTGTCAATGTCATTATTTCATGGCCTTGTCATGTGTTGGAAAAATAATGCAACATTCCCGTAGGAATGTGAAACCAGCTCCCGTGCGCTCAGTCGAGCTTTCAGATGCTACGAAGGGGAGGAGATGGAGAGTAATGCCTTTGAGGTCAAAGGGATGCAGATCTATGAAGCAGAAAGTGCCGCCATTAACGCAGAGTAAACGCTTGGCAGTGACAATGGGAGCATATCGTGTGGAATTATAAATCCTAAAGGTTGTTTGCATGCAAAGTCTGTTTTCCCAGCACAGAGGCTTGTTGATCTGACTTGATATAAATCAGAGCACTGGAAAAATCTACCTGAAACAGAAGCACATGTATAAACTCTTCAGCTGATTTGAAAACTAGCCAAGGACAATCGCCCTCATCTAAACTAAAGGAAAACTAGACCCACTCCAAAAATGCCATTGAGCCAAATAATGCTTAACAGTGCAAACAGAAAAGTGAGAATTAACAGTTCAAACTCTACAAAATAATAATCATTATCAGTGAAGTAATATTAATTTACAAGAGCTGATATTCACTTGAACTTAATGAAACCCTTGCAAATAGACAAAATATAAGCAAATTAAAATAGCATCATTAAAATGAAAACACATGACCTGTGAAAATACTCACAGCTGCAAATACACACAAGAGATCACACACACACACACACACACACACACACACACACACACACACACAGACACACACAGACACACACACTTTACAACACATTGTAAATACTCACATCACAAATAAACAAAAGTTCTGCCAGTAACAAGCGAAAAACGACTGTGTTTCCATAAACCTAAATGGCTTATTTATATTTAAACATTACTTCAACAACCCATTTCATTAAATTCATATCTCAGACAGGAGGACAGCTGCACATGTTTTCTTGTCTATTTGCATGTGTTTAAAGATGCAGTGCATTGAGCTCTCAGGGCCACAGTAGCTTTAACCTGCTCCTGGACAAGTCTGTCATTTTGTGGACGTAATGATCAGCGAATAACAGAAAAAGACAAGCCGCCATTTTGATTATTCTCACACCGCTCGTTGTCGGAGTTTAGCAAATATTTACATTTTACCAGCCTGTCACATCATTTATTCACATCCACAAACACATTCTCATTCTGTGGAGCCTGCCTGTCATAAATTCAGTTCTGAAGTAAAGAAAGAATAAGAAATTAGCTGATATTGATTCATTAAAATATGCCTGGATTGACTCATGTACTGATCCTTTAGATCATTTATATTTTAACATACATTGAATGAATTTTTTTTACGAGATGCAGATACAAAACAAAGTTCATTATATTGTATATGAACAATTTAATGTTTGCCACAAGAGAACATCATTAATGTGGTTTTACTGGATCACGATTATTTTTTAACATGTTCAGTAGTTTGAACAGAGAACAAAGAACTCAGTGTTTCACCCTCCGTTTCTTTTCTGCTCCACTTCTTCAGATCATTGAAAGGAAAGACTGCTGAGAGAGGACCACGCTCTTCGGCTGTAGTGGAACAAACGATTACCTGAGTCTGACATTGTGTTTGCTTTCAGCTTGTGCATTCCTGCGCAAACGTGCAGCCTTAGGAGAGCATGTTGCCAAATGTGTTAAATTCAGTTAGAATGCGTACTAGCACAAGCCATGTTTGTCTTTGTGTTTTAGGCTAAGTGTTTTTGCAGGTGAAAATTCATGCATGTTGTTGTGTGAAAGTTAGTTTTCCTTGGTAGTCAATTTTCCCAAACGCCCAGATAATGGGAACTCTCAGAGCAATCAGACGCTACACAGGTTTCTGAATACTTTGGACGGGTCAGTTAGCTGCTTGATGGAAAGGTACTAGCAGAGAGCGCGGAAGGAAGATGGATAGAGGGAAGAACAGGCAGAGACAGGTGGGCTATTAGAGACGAATTAAAGAGGGGAGATGGAAAAATATAAACTAATGGGAAGCGAGATGACACACACGGAGAGAGAAGCAGACATTGAGCGTGTGGACGTCATGCTGTGCAGCCAGGGTGCGAAAGCCAGTTCAAGGACACTCTCCCCTCTGTAGTCGTGCTCTGCTGTGGTAGAAATGTTTCTGAATCCAAAGTTCAGGAGTTCACATCCTCCAAGACTGCCGACCCGTTTCATCTGCTCTGCTTAGCCTGTGATGGCCGGTGGGAGTCAGAGTCCCCTTTGCCATCTGTCACCGAGCATACACATCCCCAGAGAGATGCATCTATACACACTTATATGAATGCATATGTTAGCTGAAGTGCAAACATGTTTTCATACAAAGAAGCAGCACACAGACCTTCCTGTTTCCCCAGTTCACCGGAATGATCCTGGTATCACAATGCTGATGCTGTGATAGAAAACAGTTTGTGCCAATTACCTTCACTCACTTCTAAAAATAGTAATAATGAATAAACATAACATTTTAATTGCATTAATAATGGCCATGGCAAAGCATTGATACAGACTAACTTATGTTCCCAAGTAGTGCTTGGCGATGGCGAAAAATATCAAAATAAAAATGTTCATATCAGTTGATACTGATAACTATCAATATCAAATTATTGTTTAAAGAGTAATTTTTGCTTTTTGAGAAGATTGTGATTTTCTCTTGACTTTGAGAAACAGCAAAATCTTTAACAAATCTGAGGCAGAACATTAAAACCAACAACGATTCTTACACCATGCAATCCATACATACTGAGCTTCTGTGACATTATTGTCGATTAAAATTATTTTGAAATGATAATTGCTTTATTCCCCAGCCCTACCTTTAATAAACATGTCCTGGAGATGACTCTGAATAGTTTAGAAGCATCAAAAAAGGTAAATTTCTACTTTATTTGGAAGAAAAAATCTTTCCCTCCTTCTCAATGATATTTGTAGATGCTTTGTAAAATCCTTTTCATCCAAGGAAAGCAGTCATGTTAGAGTAGATGATTGCTTGATAAATCTCTCCAAACCATGTACACATTAACCTGCCATCAACCTTTTGGTAATAGACAATATTCACTTATGATGGAATTGTTACAATGTTCAGTTGTAAACTGCTAGAGTTAATGTGTGCAGTAAGTTACCGGACCATTGAGAAACACCTTTCAGACCTCTGAGCCATTATCCCTCTTTCACATGCCTCCCCAACAAAAATCAATAAATACTGAATTGGAGAGAAAACACTTTTTCTCCTGAGCTGTCTCTCTCAGGTTTTGATTTTATCTTTCACTAAAAAATAACAGTCTAGTTGTTATTGGTTGTCTGTGATGTTGTTGATCCAAGATAATTAATTCCCTTGCTGCACTTATCATAAGTTGCTGTGGAGTGACAGATACATGCCTCAGATGTAAACACCTTATGTTGAGCTTGAATAGTTCTCAAGCTTTCAACGCCGACTGCTATTAGAGATGGTAGATAATGATACGATTAAGGATTTGTCCGCCACAGAGCTGAGGGGAAAACCTGCTGCAGTTTTCAGTTTTATCACACTTGTTAATGGCTTCTTGAAGTGGCTGATGATGATGATGACATTCAGTCCTTCCATCGAGAAATGAAAGTTTGGAATATATTTTACTAACTTACTTTTCTTTGAGTATCTTAGCCATTACTGGTTTCAATGAAAGTCCTAACGACTCAATAGACAACCGGTGTTTATTGTGTCTCCCTCAAGATTGGGAAGACTTTTGCCGTCTACTTTTGCTTTTTCTCACTTATGAAGTGTTACTAATGCTCCAGCAAATGATTGCACCTAAGTTTCATCCCACCGTGACGTCAAATCTTTTGGTTCGTGAGCTGCCATTTTGATGTCTAGACCTCGATAGAAACTGACTTCCTTTTTGAACCTGAGGGTTCGCCCTCTGCTGGTCAGTCTGGAGAATACAGGTTTCACTAATGCATTGGCTTCGCTTTTTGAGATCCGCAGTCTACGGCCATTTTTATATTCACTCTCTAGCTGCACCAGAGTCTCCATTTTGTTTAGATTTGCTTCCCCATGAGATCATGTGAGTGATGCACCATTATTATGACATCTTGTCGTATGCATTGATGTGTTTTTCCTTGTGGGAAGATGCCACCTGATTTTAATGTCTTAGCATTTTAAAACTCCTTAAGTCTGACTGTGACTCCCTCCCAAGCACAGTCAGACAGCAAATGTTTTCTTCTACGGGTCTTTAATGAAGACTTGTTCTCCACATCAAACCGTGAAAACTGGGTAATACACGGTAACAAAGACATAACATACAAAGTTAGATAGTTAACAACACAGTATCAATGATTACAATCAAAGTTAAAGTAAATAACAAACAGACAAAAATACCTCGTTGGCTGCATGCACTGAAAAGGAATCTTCTTAACTTCTAAGAACTCTTAAACATGTGTGGGACCACCTCAGCTTGCTTCCCTGTGTGTCACCACCTCTGCTTCCTTCTCTGGCTCTCTCCCTCTCCCAGGAAGCTCCGCCTCTAACAAGCAGCTCAGCCGAGGCTTCAAAATAAAAGTCTTTACTCTAATGTCACAATAATGCTATATACAAAAAAACTAAATAAACATTAGAAAACCTTTACAACATAAAGCAATATAGTGGCAACAATTACACTGACCCCAGCTGGACATATTATTGTCATTGCACCTAAAAAACTAAAACTAAAGTTAGAATTGATTTGATTGGAGGATAAATTTGAAGCTCTTCAGTCTTGTTTGCTCTGTGGCCTTGGCTCGTCTCTGTCGTCTTCAGACCACATCAGACTTTCTGCTCCAGTCACACACTTGACAAACGTGATCTTGACTACAGCTCTGTCAGGGGCTCAGCTGTTTCTCTGGGGAAGGGAGAATGATTTTATAGCTCTGTATACGCTGAGTTTTGTTGATGTGAGCATATAACTGGGTTTGTGCTACAATCTGTGTCACTTGGTGGCACTGACAAACACACACACACACACACACCGTTTGACAACTGCATTGTTTTGAGATTGGAGCATTCATGCCTTAAAAGTAATAATCTGTGACATTTCCACATTCCCGTTTAGTTACCCTCTGTCACCTATTGATGAAGCACTGTGGTGACTCCAACTATAGCCAACTCAAAGGTTCTTATATATGCTGTTCTATAAAGAGCATGGAAATAGAAAAAATACATTTCTTGTTTTGTCTTCTTCAGGGAAAAAATCCTCTGGGCCACAGAAAGTTCATATAATGTCTCTGCAAGCAGCACACCCCCACAGCTCTTTTAACACCTGTTGATTTTATAGCCAAAAAAACAGTCATCTTAAAATTCAATCATATGTGACCTGTGACTGTTAATCCGGGGTATAGGTAGGTGAGAGGAGAGAAGCCTTCAACTTGTGTCTCCTCCTTTTTTCTGCCTTTTTTCTGCCCTTTATCAGAACTGTTGGAGCCAAAGTTAATTCAGAAAAACTATACATGTCATTACTGTTAATAGCATCCTCACTTTACTTGTAGTTCCTCAAACTTTTGCACAACACAGTACCTTTAATTGAGGAATAAAAAATACAGGAAAAATACATTTTGTAACACCTTGTCATCACACAGAAAACCTGCAATTGAATTGTGTTTCTTTCCCCTTTTGTCTCGACACTTCTCCTTATCTGTGATCGTGGTTCCTTTCCCACCGTCTCATTTTATCATAATTCTCCTCTTTTCTCTCTCTCCTCTCGACCTCCTGCTCTGTTCTGTTGTCAACACGTACAAAAGCAGCCAGACGAGGTGCTACTTGATAATGAGTTTTTACTCTTCCCATCCTGCCATCCTCGCTCCACATCACCCAGAACTATTTTCACCTTTACTTACCTGCCACCTCATGCCCCCCCCCCACCCCTTCCTCCTCTCTGAGTAATTTCAGCTATTAACATGACGGTGGTGGTAATGCCGCCGTCCATTTTTTAATGTCCACATAATGCAGTTAACTGCCTGTGAGAACTGTAATAGATTGGCAACAAGTACAAGCAAAATAATATTAGTAATACAACAGATTTTTCAATTACTTTTGTGTTAACGGTGTTGCCTGTTGACCTTTTTCAAAATATATATATTTCAGAGGCACACGGAAGTTTTCATGTTTCTTTCATTTTCACTTGCTAATTGGTCTCAGTGGGTTTCCCTCATTAGCAGCCAGACATTTATATCCGCACTGTAGTTACAAGTATAGACTATAGCTGTGGAGGTGGCACTAAGTGACAAACTACTTTTATGGATCTGCATCTTTTATAGTCATATTAATGCCACACAACTGAAAGGCTCTCATCCTTTGTTATTCCATGTATCATAGACTAAATATAAAGATTTGGACGACATGTCTCTGCTCCCTTTCACTATGCAGAAACTGAGCCAAAATATTCAGGATATCAACGCTGCCATTTTGAGCCAGAGCAATCGGGAAGGGGGGAAAAGAGCCACCGTGTCAAAATCCCATAGATACACTGGCTCGACTAATCGTGAGCCAGTCTCAGATGGAAATCATGACGTCTAACCACCTTTTTATGACATCGAATTACGAATAAAAACCAAACCTAATGCAAACATATATCAGTGTGATAAGAGTCCCTTACAATGACAGACATCATCTTTGAGAAAGAAATGTGTATTTTAACTTATTTTGGCTCAATCTCTATGGGAACTTAACTGCATATATGTTAGTTCTTGCAATACAAATATTGATTAATGGAGCTTTCAGTTCAAGCCATTTTTCTTGTAATAGTTAAACAGAGATTCCATTAATGATGCAGGACAACTTTTGTTTCTGTCATCCATTACTACACACTATTAATAGGAACTGTATCAACCTACAACCTTTTTCTAGATGTCTCCTTAAAGAAAATGTTTTTGTGCAGGGCAATTATTTTCCTCCCAGTTTCTGCATAATATTTGCATCTTAAGACCATAGTCATTGTTTCTCAAAATATTATGCGACAGACCAGGCCATCTAATCACAGTAAAACCACATGGAAGTAATTGCTCACGCAGCCATAAACTTAATGGAGGTGTGCCACAAAGTGATAAAATCCTCACATTTTCTGTTATGCGAGTGAAAATCCCAAGCCGGTAAATAGCAGCTTCAGTGGGAGGACAGAGAAACATTCTGTGTAGGAAACACAGAAGGGCACAGCTAATAGGCAGAACAAAGTTGCAGAGTACACCTCCCACGTCTTCCCACATAGACTCTGATATGTAATACGAATCTTCAAATCATTTTTAGTTGGTCTTTGACAGTGTCTGCCATTTGGACCTTAACATATTTATGTCTCCACGGCTGAAAAGTCTGACAAGCCTTTCTTTACGGGGACGAGACTGACAGTGAAATGATCCATCTCATGGCTCGGGCACCTCGACAACTCTCTTTATGGCGTGTCATCACACTGTGTTCCAGGCTGTGTTTATGTTCTACATTTACTTACTGTCAACAGACTCCGTAAAAAGATCATAAGCAACAATGAATTCATCCATAAGTATTTTTCCAATAAAGTTTCACTACTTTTAAAAACTATTTAAGACACATCAGTGAGTCATCGTTCTGCAGCGGTTGACATGTTACTTTATTACCATTGTAAGGGAATGAGGGACTAAGACACCAAGACAATAATGTGTGCGACATATATTATGCCTCCCAGATGTTAAACGTGAGGCGGCCATGTTATCATCATCATTAACCATGAAGCTGGTCGCTCTAATTTTGGGTCAATCTCACATTAACCATCTTGCTGATGTAAATACTCAGAATATCACATTCATTACTGAAAATAACAAATGCAGAATTGAACCTGGATTTAATTAGTATTTAACCCTGTGTAGAAGTGACAGGGCAGGAAAGTCTGACACTATTGCACCACAGCCTGGCTTGTTCAGGATTTGTAATGACTGAATAAAGAACCTTAATCATACCCGAGTTGAGATATAAACATGTATTGAAGTTCCAGAGCAGAATGAGGAATTACTGGTGATTTTCCAACCAGATAAGATTGATCCCCCATAGGAAAAATTAGCTTTAAAAAGTTTTAATTGCACATATGGTCCATTTTCATGGCTCAACATATTACTTGAAGTGAAAAAATAAAAACACCGTACGTGAAAATGATAAATAAGAAGATAGCATTTCCATATCCGTAGAGCTCGCCAGAAATAAGATTAGTTGTTTGTGTTTTATCTCAAAGTAATCAAAGGGTTCACTGTCAATCCAGATGGCATCCGATAGGAATGCAAAAATAACTGTTTTTGCGTCAGGGCTTGGATTTGTTAGACGATGTGCCTTTTCATAATGTTACATTAACAAATGTTAAAATTAACCTTAATCCCTTTTCAGTTCCTTTTCATAGTCAAAACACTTTTATGGGTTGTTGTTGCCATGTAATAAACAAAATCTGCAGACTGACAGGAGGATTTCTTTCTGTATAATCCTCTGATACACACCAGCCTACACACACACACACACACACACACACACACACACACACACACACACACACACACACACACACACACACACACACACACACACACTGCCACACTCCAGTATCTTTCTCTCTCTGAGTTTGTCCTGGAGGTAGCGTCACACAGAAATACACATACTTCAGTGTTTATACAAACGCACACTCGTCGTGACTTTTCAAACCGAGGCGGTTCTGCGGGTATTCCCTATCTGTTGATAAGGGTGAGCAGCTGTGTGCTGACAAAGCAGAACCCTGAAGCCTGCAGGCCACAGAAAGGAACTGTTTAGTCCACTGACCTTCCATATATATCACTGAGCGACCAGTGTCAGCACACATAGGGAGGTGTGTGCGTGTAGGTTTCAGTGTGAGGTATCAATCAATCAAGTTTTATTTGTATAGCCCACATTCACAAATAACAATTCGTCTCATGGGGCTTTAACATTGTGTGACATCCTCTGTCCTTAACCCTCAACAAGAGTAAGGAAAAACTACTAAAAACCCTTTTCACAGGTAAAAATATGTAGAAACCTCAGAGAGAGCCACATGTGAGGGATCCCTCTCTCAGGACGGACAGAAGTGCAATAGATGTCAGGTGTAAGAAAACATCATCAGGATTTTTAGCAGCATCCATTAGGCTAAACATTTTTCAATACTATGTGTCAGGCATTCCCGCTGCAATCACAGTCTCTGGCCAGCAGCAAGACCACGATCCAGCATCAGGATGGGATCCACTATAATCCACAGTCATTGTCCACCGCCGCCAGTTAGAATCCATTATCAGCTGCCGCCTCGGTCGTGGTCCCTCATCATCCGATGCCAACGCGACAAAGGATCCTCCATTACAACGACGATCAGCTGGCACGATACAGAATCCACCGAACTGGATCCACCATTGCGACCTCCGACACGCGATCCACAATCATAATCCATGGTGCGGCCACAGCTGTGGCCCTGCATCCGCGGGCGCTAAGGCACAGAAACTCCGGGAAAAGGGGTCAAGTTAGTAACATGTACTGATCAGATAAGAATTATCTTGATGTGATAAATATGGAGAAAAGGAAGGAGAAGCAGGAAAGAGAAGCTCCGTGTGTCTTGTGTCATAAATTCCCTGTGCGTCTTAGCATCATCAGGGGTTTTTGCCATTTAATCAAATTTGGAACATCGCACAAATTAGCTCTAACTATAAGCTTTATAAAAAAGGAAGGTTTTGAGTCTACTTTTAAACGAACAGAGCGTGTCTGCCTCCCTAACTGAAAGTGAGAGATTATTCCACAGCAGTGGGGCTTGATGGCTAAAAGCTCTGGCTCCTACTCTACTTTTAGAGACTTTAGGGACAACAAGTAAACCTGAGTTCTGGGATCGGAGTGCTCTAGTAGGTTGATATGGAACTAACATCTCTTTAAGGTAAAGAGGTGCCATATCATTAAGGGCCTTGAAGGTGAGGAGGAGAATTTTAAATTCTATTCTAGATTTAACAGGAAGCCAGTGTAGCGATGCTAATACTGGAGAAATGTGCTCTCTTTTCTTAGTTCTCGTCAGGACACGTGCTGCGGCATTTTGGACCAGCTGCAGAGTCTTTAACGACTTGCTGCTGGAGCCTGATAATAATGAATTACAATAGTCCAGTCTCGATGTAACAAAGGCGTGGACTAGTTTTTCTGCATCTTTTTGCGAAAGGACATGTCTGATTTTTGAGATATT
Source organism: Limanda limanda (assembly GCF_963576545.1). Lineage (NCBI taxonomy): Eukaryota > Metazoa > Chordata > Actinopteri > Pleuronectiformes > Pleuronectidae > Limanda > Limanda limanda. The sequence continues at coordinate 12,355,498 of NC_083649.1, read as the reverse complement.
ACGCAAGTGGAAAAACGCGGTCCTAGAAATTACTTTTAAGTGACTATTAAAGGACAAATCAGGATCGAAGATCACTCCCAAGTTCCTGACTGTGTCATTGGAAGCAAGGGCAATGTCATCTAGCGCAGCTATATCATTAGATAATGTATCTCTAAGGTGTTTAGGGCCGAGTATTATAACCTCTGTTTTATCTGAGTTTAATAAGAGAAAATTGCGGGTCATCCAGGTTTTTATGTCCTTGAGACATGCTCGAAGTTTAGTTAATTGATTACTTTGATCAGGTTTTATTGACAAATATAACTGGGTGTCATCCGCATAACAGTGAAAATTTACCGAGTGTGTCCTGATAATGTTTCCTAGTGGAAGCATATATAATGAGAATAAAATTGGGCCGAGCACAGACCCCTGTGGGACACCATGGTTAACTTTGGTGCGCACCGATGACTCATCATTGATTTGAACGAATTGGGAGCGATCAGCAAAATAAGATTTAAACCAGTTTAAGGCCGTTCCTTTAATGTTAATTAACTGTTTTAGTCTCTCTAATAAAATTTGATGGTCAATTGTGTCGAATGCTGCACTGAGATCTAACAGAACGAGGACAGACACAAGTCCCTGATCTGAAGCTATTAGAAGGTCATTAGTGACTTTTGCCAGGGCTGTCTCTGTGCTATGATTGGTTCTAAACCCAGACTGAAAGTCTTCATATATATTATTTTCCTGGAGAAACTCACACAGCTGATTGGCTACAACTTTTTCTAAGATTTTAGATAGGAAGGGGAGATTAGATATTGGCCTGTAATTTGCTAAAACCTCTGGGTCTAGGGTGGGTTTTTTGAGTAGGGGTTTGATTACAGCTATTTTAAAAGACTGTGGTACATAACCTGATGATAATGACAGATTGATTGTGTTAAGTAACGAATTATCTATTAGGGGCAGAATTTCTTTAAGTAATTTAGTTGGAATCGGATCTAAAATACAGGTTGTTGGTTTAGAACCTGAGACTATTTTGGTAAACTGATCACGGGTGATCAGAGAGAAGCTGTCTAAATAATGGGAAGGATTCTCAGCCGTTTCTGAGATCTCTATTGTTGGGAGGGTATTAGTGCCAATTGAGGGCAGGAGATGATTGATTTTATTTCTAATAGTTAGAATTTTATCATTAAAAAAGGTCATAAAGATATTGCAATTTAGGGATCGAGGAATACTGGGTTCGGTGGAGGTGTGACTCTCTGTCAGCCTGGCTACAGTGCTGAAGAGAAACCTGGGGTTGTTTTTATTCTCTTCTATTAGTTTTGAGTAATAGGCAGCTCTTGCTTTGTGGAGAGCCTTTTTATATTCTGTAACACTACTCTTCCAGTCTAGGAGATTTTCAACACTGTTGCTGGAGCGCCACTTCCTTTCTAATTTTCTTGATATTTGTTTCAACTCATGTGTCTTGGAATTATACCACGGAGCTAATTTACTATGTTTTACACATTTCTTTTTTAGAGGCGCTATTGAGTCTAATGTTAATCGTAATGAGTCTGCAGAGCTTTCTACGAGGTGGTCAATCTCAATAGAGCTCGGGTTTTTAAAGAATTTGTTGTTTATGTCGACGGATAATACGGGTTTAAATGTAATCGGAATTATTTCCTTAAATTTAGCTACAGCACTATCAGGTAGACATCTAGAAAATGAGTTTTTTATTAGTGGCATATATTCAGATAGTGAAAAATCGAAGGTTATTAAATTATGGTCTGATAGTACTGGATTGCGCGGAAGTACTGTTAAATGTTCAATTTTGACACCGTATGATAACACAAGGTCAAGTGTGTGGTTACAACAATGAGTAGGTTGATGCACACACTGACTAAAACCAATTGAGTCTAGTATTGAAATAAATGCTACGCTCAGGCTATCTTTATTATTGTCAACGTGAATATTAAAGTCACCAACAATAATAATTTTATCTGTCTTTAGGACTAGGTTTGATAAAAACTCAGGGAATTCTGTTAGAAATTCAGTATAAGCCCCAGGAGCACGATAAACTACAGCAAATATGATTGGCTGTTGGTGTTTCCTGGATTGACGTGGAAGATTAAGAACAAGACATTCAAATGAGTTGTAGCTAAGTTTAGGTTTAGGATTAATTGATAGACTGGAGTTAAAAATAGCAGCAACTCCACCTCCTCGCCCGAGTTCCCTGGGAACGTGTGAATTTATATGACTGGGGGGAGTAGATTCATTCAAACTGACATATTCATCAGGATGCAGCCACGTTTCAGTAAGGGACATTACATCTATATTGTAGTCTGAGACTAGTTCATTAACTAAAATAGCCTTTGAGGACAGTGATCTAATGTTTAAAAGACCACATTTGAAAGTCTTAGTTTCCTGTGTTGTTCCAGAGGTTGTGTTAATTTGTATAAGATTATTGTGAGTTCTCGCTCTGTTATTGTTTAATTTAAATAATTGAATCGGACGGTAGACAGAGACAGTCTCTATGCGGTTGGGTGACTGATCCAGAGGGAGCGCAGAGAAGTGATTAGCACTGCAGCTCTGCTTCCTGGTCCCAACTCTGGGTTGTCATGTGATAGACTTAGTAATATTCTTAGATAAGAGAGCTGCTCCATCCCAAGTGGGATGAACGCCGTCTCTCCTAACAAGACCAGGTTTCCTCCAAAAAGTTTGCCAATTATCTATAAAGCCCACACCGTTTACAGGACACCACCTCGACAGCCAGCGGTTAAAAGAAAACATGCGACTAAACATGTCATCACCTGTAGTGTTAGGGAGAGGGCCAGAGAAAACTACTGTGTCCGACATCGTTTTAGCAAAAGCACACACAGACTCAACATTAACTTTAGTGACCTCCGACATACGAAGCCGGGAGTCGTTGCTGCCGACGTGAATTACGATTTTACTGTATTTACGTTTAGTTTTAGCCAGCAGCTTCAATTTGGATTGGATGTCGCCGGCTCTGGCCCCCGGAATACAATTGACTATGGCCGCTGGTGTCGCTAATCTCACGTTTCTGAGAACCGAGTCGCCAATAACCAGAGTTTGATTCTCAGCGGGTGCGTCGCTGAGTGGAGAAAATCTATTTGAGACGTGAGCTGGTGGGTCTTTAATCGTGGGCTTTCTATGGGTGGTACTATGCCCCCTCCGGACCGTCACCCAGCCACCCTGGGCTCCCGGCTGCCCGGGGCAAGTCGAGGGACTGCTAGCTGAAGCTAAGCTAGGTGGCTTCGCTGCGGCTAGCACGGGCCGGCTAACTATAGCTAACGGGGGTTCTAAGCTGAGGAGCCGAGCTTCTAAGTTGCTAAGCCTCGCCTCCATGTCTACCAACATACTACATTTATTACATTTACCACTAATGTTAATGGAGGCGGAGGAGTAAGTAAACATGAGACACTCGGAGCAGGAGAGAGCGGTGGAGCGAGAGGGAGAGAGAGAACACATCGCTGCTAAAACTATGAGTGTGAGATTTAAACAGAACACAGAATCACAAAGCACCAGAGAGGAGGGGTTGGTATGTGAGGGTCCTTAACTATATACCGGTGATTTTAGCCGTAGTAGAACAGAAAGACAGTTGTGTTTAGCGGAGGAGCTAATTCAGATAGCGACTACACCACCCGTGTCCCGTGGCAATAACAGGAAGTGACGAAATGACGCAGCACGCTTACCGTAAACACTCAGTAGATATTCCGTGGAGAGCTGAGCACCCTGCACAACACCGGTAGTAAACGAGTGTTTACTACCTGCATAGTAAAAAAAGGTATAACTGTATAGTCAATGTAAAGTGAATACTGAGCGAGAAATACTGAGATTTGACATGTATGAACAGAAATGTGTATCAGTTATTGTGTATTTCTGTGCTTTAGCTTGTTCCCTGGTTTGGGTTCGGTTCCTTCGTTACTCTGACTGAGCTAAAGTCACTACAATCAGAAGCTGTTTTCAGACATGAATGAATTTGCCTTTAACAAATGAAGAACACAGCAGGAGAGTGTCTTGTTGGATGTGAACACAACAACAGGAAAACTTACAGAACATTCAGGCAGGAGGGTCCTTCCTACTTCCTCCCCCTGTCCCTCTGGTCCCTGCCTTTAACAGGTGCATTTTTACACACACACAGAGCACACAAAATAGGGAAGTTGAGGGTAATTTAGACAGTAGGGACTTGAAAATTAAATCCATATTGTTTAAAATGTTGCTGATTTTTATATTCCTCTCTCTATTTGGGCGTACGAGCCACGACACTGCCACGCCCACTGATCAAACTGGTGAGTCAGGACATATTTTATTTACCGATATTTATTTACCGAAGAACAGTCTGTTCTTTCAAGTTTAAGTCTTACGATTATCAGATGCAACATTATACCAAACATTCTGTACTTATACCTTCCAGCAAGAAAATCTGGGACATCATTAAGGCTACACCTGAGTTCATCATCATTGACCACATTAAGAGATATAACATGAGATCCATTCATCTGAATATTGGACAAAAACTAATTAAAATCTCAATAACTCAACTTCCAATTTTTCAAATAAAGCAAAGGCTGCGATGAATGGAAACCTCGGCCTCAAGGTATGTAAAGAAGAATCTGGTTTTACAAACCTCACAACAGATGAGCAGCAGATAAAACCTGAATATTTTACACTCTCTTAATATTAATCTTTGAGTTGCCTATTCCAAGATGATCTGTCTTATATCATTATCTTGAACATTGGGTAAAGAGTTTATTTAACAGACCTAATCCTCATATTCTTATTCTTCTAACAGGTTGGATTACAGTCATCATGATTCCATAATGAAATTAGATGTTTAAATTACTGAGCAGCCTCAGAACAATGAATAATCAAGCACCAAATTATAATCTTGGGACAATGTTTATTTAAGGTTATGAGCACAAGGAAATTGTTAATGATGTATCTGAATGATATTGGAAAATACTCTTTAATAACTTCAAAGGAACATTAAAAAACAACATAGTAAAAAATAGACAATGTTTTGGACCTGATAAAAAATGGGCTCATACAATATGCTCACCTGCTTTTTAATAAACCTCAGTTATTTTCTCTGAGTGCAGAGAGAGAAAAAAAAATACCTGAAAGAAGAAAGGCAAAAAAGTAAAAGAGGATCTCAAACTGTCCTTGCATCATCTTCACTGAGACTTTCTGATATCTGTCCGTGTGAAAGTTTAATATAGAGAAAAAGTGTAGTTGCGATAAAGTTGAGCTGCGCGAGACATAAACGTTGAAAATCCAGTGCTGTTTTTAAGAAACTCCTCTCGAGGGTTTAAATTAATCATAAATAACTGATTTGCTTTTAAGATGGAGATTGTGTGTTTTAAACATGAGGAAGTCCAAAGGGACTATGAGGCAATGCGCTGCAAACTGCTGCAGTGTGCTAGCCTGACGTTGTCATACTCATTATTCTAGTCAGAATATGAGTCTGAGACCGCTCCATTGGGCTGTGATTATGGGGCGTGTTTCAACAGAACCAGGAAACAAAATGCCTCTTCGCTCAATTGGATAGACCTACAACCAATCAGAGCAACGTAGTATGTGACGTATGTCAAGCGACGCATAGTTGTTGTGAGTTGTCTGTTTCACTAGTTTACTCTCTAAATAAATCAATGGAAATGCTGCTAATGCCGCTCGTATATCCACCGGAGGCAAAGCCCCCAGGAAGCAGCTGGAGACCAGGGCTGCTTGTGAGAGCCCCGGCCGGCGGCGGCGTGAAGAAGCCCGCTACGGATCTCTCTCAGAGCCTCGCGACCGGCCCGGGACCGCGACCTGCCCGGGACCGGGACCGCGACCTGCCCGGGACCCGGCCCGGGACCGGGACAGCGACCGGCCCGGGACCGGGGCTCTGAGAGAGATCCGTCTGTCATGGTTCTGCAGGAGCCAGCGAGGAGGAGAAACGGCAGCTAATCGTTTTACACTTCCTTGTACCTCACATTTACACTGATTCTTTTTTCATGGTTTTTATTTTGATAATTTACAACCAAAACCACATATTGGACCACATGCAGCTTCCATCTGCAACCTAAAGCCAGTGTCAAAAGTTTTCATTCGCTAAAATCTGGTTGTGCTGATACCGACCTCTTTAAGCTGATTTATTTAGTTAAATTGCAGATTAAAACACATGATGTTATGTGATATATATTGCGTCTAATACTTTTTACTAAAGATTGCGAGGGGGAATGGTCCTACTCTCAAATGTCGAGAATTAAAAATGAACTGGATGAAGCAGCAATGACTCAACACGCTGTCACTCACGGTCATTCAGTCGGAACTCTTCCTAGAGTTGGACTTGAACACTTACTTTTCGTAAAATAAGGCCAGAAGGTTTAACCTGCAGTTGTGTGTGGTTGTATATTCCTCTATATATAATTTGCCTCTTTATACTACATGCAATGTCATTTTTTTTCGAGATTTTCATACTTTGCTCTAAATGGCAATACAGGACCTAAAATGACAGTAATATAACAGGTCAAAATATGAATATAATATTAGCGTAATATACGTACACACAGTGCATCATAATCCTGTGTTACCCTTACAGCCAGTTGTTTTCATGCAGGAAATGTTTGGGAAATGAAATATATTAAAAGAGAATCACTGGTATCTGATGTGTTCCCTTCACCCTCAGATAACCTCAGTTTTTATATCAGAAATGGGGAATGTGAAACCGTTGGATTGGTGCTTCCCTTGTAAACACCAGAATTAGCCCCAAGCTGAATTTGTGGGGATGAAATGAAAAGAGGATTTTCAGTGTGACGGCTGTCAAACTTCCCTTTGCAGGGGACAGATAATGTTTTGATCAATAACAATCGCTGAGGAAATACTTTGCCAAAGGAATAAATGGCCAGAGGTTTGTAGTAGGGGAGACCCCGCTTTTCTAATTCAACCACTGTCCGAGGGCAATAGTGTTGATTATGTAATGCTTCTAAAAATTACCTCCGTCAAGAAGTTTATGTGTCAGCCACGATCCTTAGTGTATTTGTTTGTTTGTTTGTTTGTCAGCAGGATTATGCAAAAGCCTCTGAATGGATTTCCACAAAACTTAGTAGAATGATGGGACATAGGCCAAAGACAGAAACCATTAAATACTCAATCAATTTGCTTTGGATCCATACAAAGGCACAAATCCAGGAACCTTTTAACACCTTCACTTATTGCACACTGAATAATTCATGGTTCTTAATGAAGATGAAGACACAATATGGATCTAGTGGATTTAAATGGTTGATAATAGAGATTCGGTCAAAATGTTTTTTTTCCAAGATAATATGATTTTTCGCACTGTGAGAAGATCCAACAAAAGCCAATACTACACTTATGTGTATTTCTCCTCAATTCCCAATAAGTATTTTTTCCATCCTCCCTTCCCATTATCCTCTACTTCTGCCTCCATCTTTGTCTACACTCCATCTTATGCTGCATCTCAGAGTTGGTCTTTATGGATGTTGTGGAGTCGGGAAAACCGGGATGGGGCGCTGCGGGGTGTGAGCAGAAGATTGCCCAATACATCACAAAACCCATCATAGACTTGACCCATTAAATAGGCTGTTATTATGTTTTCTAGTGAGTTTTCAGGGTGCATACCATCTGTATTTGATCTATTCTTTTTTATCCATCGCTTCTGCTGACTGGGAGAGTCTAGCTGGTTTAAATCAAACTTGACCCAAAACAGTTGGCGAAGTTGCATCAGAACTCCTCATATAGTACTTGTTTGTGAAGAAGTGAAGACGATCAGCTTGTAAGAAGAACTCTGAAATCTGTCAGGGGTTCGTATCCTGCCGTCTCTGAACTCTTCCTGAATGTAAAGGAGAGAAGAGATGCATTGGTTCTCAGACAGTCTGCTGCAGTGTGTAATTATGCTCTGTGGTGGAGCTGCAGCAACATGGTGCAGTCACACGTTGTCCTGTGTGTCTGCCAAATAAAAAACTGGCTGCGTGTGCTGCCTGTCACCTACAGTAGTAACAGATGCAGCTTAAGGTACTTTTGCAACCTATAAACGGTGCATATACGAGCATATGTGCACTTCCATTGTTCCTTTCATGCACAAGTATTTAAGGGTCTCATCCGCTACACACACACACACACACACACACACACACAAACACACGCACGCACGCGCGCGCACACACACACACACACACACACACACACACACACACACACACACATACACACACACGCACACACACACGCACACACACACATCAGACAAAAAGAGCAATTTGAGGAGGTCAGCTTTGGTTCTGGCAAAAGTTATCAATTTCTTGCTATTTTCAGACAGTTTGAAGATAATTAAATAAATACATAGAGAATATTCAAATGCAACATGTCTGTTTCTCATTGAATAAATGTGTTACTGCCATTGTTGAGTACTTTGGCTGATGCTTGTTTGTCTTTGTCAGATTTTGTCAACAAAATAGCACCACAACCTTGCAAGATAAGGACATAAAGCTTAATAGGTGTGAAGCTGAGATCCCATTGTAGGTGGAGTGTGAAGATGCATGTGATCTTACCCATGAGATGAGCTGAGATATCATGTATGCATGACTAATAACTATGTAGTACATACATGTTCACAAGTGTTACGGTGTGTACTGGTATGATCTGGTGTGATCACATATGTGCAGAAAAAGTAGTAAATTGAACAAGTAGCAGATATCCATGAATAGCTTTGTGCCAAGTGCAAAACGAATAAAACACCTGGTAAAATCTATCCTCTCCTCTACAAATGTAGTAAAATTAAAGCCATTAACTGATTTTTATGTTGAGGCCCCGGAGCCCCGTTTCAGCAGATGCTCCTCTGGGTCACATCGGAGAGGGCACACATGTGATAAAAAGTAGGACTTCTACAGTGGCTGCTGTGTCCCTGCCCATCTGAGCTTGAATGTGTGTAACGAAATTATGAAGCGGGAGATTGACTTCACTCCCAGAACTGCAGAGCGAGGCATCATGGTAGATTGGCTACGGATCCTTGGTTCCCGGCCTCGGCCCCTGGTTCTCTGTCCCTCTCCCTGTCTCCCCATCTCCCTCCTGTGTGTTGCCTGGAGATGCCTGAAGAGCCTTGAATCGTTGCAAATGGAAAACAATGACAGTCGCCTTTGAGGAGAGGTTAGTGCCCACACATAACGGGAGAAATGGAGCAGCAAGTCAGGAGAGGGAGGACAAAATGTTGAAAGATGAATGTGCCGTGAATGGATGGAGGAGAGAGGAGGGAGTGTGAAATCCTCATCTTACTTTTTCCGTGGTCCGTAATGTCCGGAGCTGTCACAGTTAAGGAAACTTACTGCAGATACAGCGTTTGTGTAAAAACACCTTTAATCTCTTTTAAATTACAACAAAAAACACATTATTTATCATTATTAATAGGATTGTCTATGGGTAAGAATTGGTACGATTATTTCAAATCGATTAATCCACTAGTTTTTATTTTTAAATTCCATCTATTCAAGTAATATGTTGTATTTAGTGGATTTTTAACAAAACATGGTGTGAAATATACACATGGAAATAATCTCTATCAATCTACTTTTGGTATTTAACAGATCCTTTTTAGAGTTTTTACATTTTTACTGGAAGCAACTCTGAAACTGAAATAACACTGGACAACAAATCCAATGGCAATGAACACAAACCATGCAGTGAAACAATTAGATTCCACAAATGAGACAATTATAATAAATTATACCTCATACCAGCAAGAAACAAAGTGTTATCTGGGTCCAGAAGAGTAATTGAAATTGAACTACAAAAAATTCTGTTGTTTGAATGTTTTAATGTCTAATTTTTGAAGAGCAAAAAGCTAAATGCATCAATTCAGCAAACAAATTATGTATTTAATTAAACTCTGGCATACAACTGTAAATCGTCAGGTCAGGCTCTTGGGAGAAATTGGTTGTTTTGCCTAACAAAGAACAACCAGTCTGCCGAGAGCTGAATCAGCTTAAAGCAATTTTCAAAAACGTTAACTTGGGCTTGAGGAAATAACGCTTAAACTTCTTTTGCTGACAATTTATTCTCTGGACAATCAGTCAATTGTCATAGAAGAATAAAAGTCAGATGTATAAGTACCAAAAAAACTACTCTTTGGTTGCAGCCTTTAAGTATTAATCTGATCAAGTGACACTTACTTACCCAAGGTTTTCTATGTGTTAATTACCAGATGAAAATAAATGGAACTATAAGAATTTGATATTTAAATGCTATCCCTATAATAAGTGAGCCCATTATAAACTCCAAAAATTTTAAAACTAGACTTTGACACAAAACCATGTCAACAAGATGAGCCTCTTAGTTGATATACTTCATCGCTGCATGTTTTAACAAATGTGTATTCAATAAATGATGTCGACAGAAAGAGTGTTTTGGGGCCCTTGAGAGTGTTCGGCCCCTGGGCAACTGGTTCTTCCTCCTGGTTGGTAATACAGCCTTGCAAATGTATAATTTTCTGTGTAGTAATAAGTTAATGATCACTGATCTCTACAAGAAGAAAACAAACTGATAATTCTCAAACCTTTATTTGTGGGTTAGATCAAAAATGCTTGTCGATATTTGTTTGGTCACAGTAATGAAAAGATGGATGTGAAGCAGCGACTGCTGTAGACCAGTGCCAGTAGAGGTTGCTATAGCAACTGCATGTTCAACTTGACACAAACTGCTTGAGGCTGAAAACTTACAACAAACTGGTTTCAGTGCTGGGATTAAGTTTGGTTTTAACAGGCAGAGTTTAAGTGTTTTATTTTAAACACAACAGCAGCCAGACACAAATTAAGTTCATCCCGCTTGAAGTGAGCTGCCAATGTCAACTTCAGGTTCCGGCTCAGAGAAGTTTCTGACTCCCTCATAACTTTACCAGACCTTCTTCATAAATCTTCACCTCAAACTAAATTCAAATCTCCCTCATCCGTCTCCGTCCCCCATCCTTCTCCAGACTCTCTGTCCATCCGTCTCAATTCTCCCTTCATCCTCTGGATCATGGTGTTTTGCGGCTTCATGTACCCTTCAAATAATTGGTGTCAGTGTCTCTTGATGTAATATGAATGGACGGCATTGTGTCTGGGGGATACACAGCTACCCGAGAGCCTGTGAAACTGCACACAGTAATGGAGGGAGAGAGGATGGGCCGAGAGAAAAATAGCAAGTACAAAGCTGGAGGGAGATAAAGAGAGAGGAGAAAAGTAAGAAAGAGAATGAGGGGGAGTTTTCTTGATGGAGTGAGAGAAAAAGACGGGTAGTGCAATGGTGGGAGGCTTGAGAGAGACGGATTGGTTCAGCGGGAGAAGATTTGATGACTTGGTGTGTGAGAGCGACAGAAAGATGAAAGAACTTCAGACCTCCCTCCTCATTCTTCATCTTCCACGCAGGGATTTAAAGTGGCCTCTCGAGCCAATCAAGATCTCTGGGTTGCTTGCTGTGTATCTGACTGGCAGTCATCGTCATCGTAGACTGAAGCTGTTCAAGACGGATGACAACTGAAACATGCTACTGACATATGCAGTGATATGGTCAATGCTTCGTAACCGTCTGTTTTAAAAAAGCTTAAAATCTTTTACTTCTTTTCTGGGGGATTTTCACACACTGTTTCTTCCAAAAGCTTTTTAGTTCTATGAGATTCTAGCATGCACGGCTCTTTGGAGGTCACAAAACTTTGATTCAGTTTTGGTCATGGGACTCGCATCCTCCGCTTCTGTATCCTCTCCCTTCGCCTCAAGCTTTCAGCCTGCTGCTGGAACATGTTGCTCTGACTTGGCTGGTAATCCGTCCTGACCACAGATATTGAGAAGAGTTTATAGAAAGAAGGTAATTTCTCCCTAATTTTCTCATTTGCTGTTGTAGGAGCTTTAAATAGACATTTATACTATGTCAGAATGATGCATTCAAACCATTTTAAAGTAAGCTCAAGGGTAAAACTAAGGACCGCGGTTAGAGCCCTTTAGCAACTCCATTTCCAAGCTGAAGTGGGAGAATTGTGTAATAAGCACTTCATCAGTTCAGTGAATTTATTAAATCAGTTTCTTTGGCCTTGATAAGAAGGAAGAGAAGATTTGTTCTGGATTAAAATCTTCAAACGCAGACTAACGGCACAGTCGTAAAAACCAATTGAATTCCTTTCAGGGTTGACTCTTCTTGCTGTTGCTTTCTGAATATATTTCATTCCTCAACATATTTCGGGATGGTTCAACAATTCTTAGAGGAGCAGAACATGAGCCATCTAATGGTGAAAATCCCTCACTAAAAATGAAGTTTTCATGCATCTAAATACTCTATGTTGAAAGTGTTTTTTTATAATAATGATAAATTAGTATCTTTATGATATTTTTCTCTCCACCTCACCTCTTTCCCGGCGTTCATTGATTGAATGACATAAACAGATAAACAAACCCTTCATATAATCATCTCCATCACCTTGAGAATACTTCTACCTGCAATGATAAAAAATACCTACAACAAATCAATACCTCCATTATGAAAGTTTATTCTAGCATGCCCGGGCGTCTCTGAGGTGCTGAAGAGAAAAGTTTTGCTTGCATGCCTTTAGGAGGCAAAAAGGGTAGAAGGATGGATAGAAGAGGGATGAATGGAGAGATGAGGGGAACAGATCAGAAGATGAGTTGGGGTGTGAGGGAACGGAGGATAGAGGACGAAATTCAGATAGACAGGTCTCCCTGTGGGCTGGCAGCTTGTTTTTACTTCAGGTTTGTCTTGATCTTGGGCGCAGTTGAGCGGGGCAGAAACATTCGCCGGCTGTGGTCGCTCTGTCCTGTTGGTTTGCAGATCTTCATGTTTAGAGGAGTTCACAGGTTTGAGTTGGTGCTGACTGTTCAAAAGATCTGTCCTTTATTCAGGAGACTGATGTACATACATGAATAAAGCAGTTTTGTTACTGAATGATGAATGTCCTGTTTAACCCTCACAAGTCGACTCTCTCTCTCTCTCTCTCTCTCTCTCTCTCTCTCTCTCTCTCTCTCTCTCTCTATCTCTCTCTCTCTCTCTCTCTCTCTATATATATATATATATACAATAACATGAGATTGAACCCATGCTGGTGTCTATAGATCAGTCTGTTGTTTGGAATTTTCTTTTCTTTCTCCTGACTACCCAGACTTGGGGGGAAACAATTTCTAAAGCCAAATACCTTGTTCACAATGGTTCTCTGTGTTATTTGAGTTAGTATTATTTTCCTCTGTCTTTATGGTCGTATAACTATTCATATCTTCATTGGACATCACTGCAGTATACATATTGAGATGTATATAGCTTGACTGTCCATTACAGGGTTGTACACAACAAACCAGGCATACCAGGCGAAACAGAAATAGGAAAAAATGGCTTTGACTCCAGAGTGTTAAATCCAGTCGTTATTTGGTGAAGGAAAGTAATCGCTGGTCTACTTTCACAACAACATACTGAATAAGTGATCCATATTACGGCTGTTGCTTTTGAATAAGTCAAGTTCAAATGCATTAGAGAACAAAATGTGTTTTGACTAATTGAAATGTAATCCCTGGAACGCATATCCAACCCTGGCTCCTTTCTTGCCTCCTCAGAGTTGACCAATCTTGACATGAGGTGGGTGTGAATGTCAGATTGTTGGTTGCAGAAAGTAACAGAAATGATCGGAGACAGGCCGTCAACCTTAATCCAGCGTCGAGAAGGTGTATATGCGTGTGTGTGTTTGTGTGTGGGCGTGTTATCCTGATGTGTAAAAACATGTCAACCCTCAGTAACACAAATGTCGTGTTTGCTTGCATTGGATATCAGATAATAAAATAGAAAAATAGAAAATTAAGAGTTGTTTTCATAATTGATTTAACTCCTGAATTTCCTTCACTTTATGTTTTGCTATACGTTTGTTTTGTAGTTAGACTACATCATGTGGTGGAAGGATGCGGTATGGGTCAAGAAAGAATCCATTACATTTTGGTATGGATTGGAATCCGTTGGCGGATCATTTTTTTTCATCACTTTTCGGTAACATTGCAAAGATTGAATTCCATATTTCCCAGGTAATAATTCATGAATCTTGATTAAATCATTAGGAATAATCTACAAGACAGATATCTAGGAGAGGGTGCTGTTGAACCTGTTTTGAGGTATTTGGTCTACTGATTGTTATTTTAGTTTTCCTTATAGGTTTGTAACAAATCTAAATGTCATCAAAAGATGGCATTCTCTTGCAAATAAGCATATTCTCACATTTAACAAGCTGGGAGCAAAATAGAAAAGACTTATAAACTAACATATGCTGATGGTTCATATTACTTGATGATGTGAATGTTATACTTTTATTCAATCATGTTTTAAAACATTTCACTCATGAACATTTTTCACATGAGAACATAATGTTAACAGCAGACAAGAACCACAGAGTAGAAAAGCAACAAAAACAAGGTCATGGTATAAAACATTGATCAGGCTAATCTGCTTTAGAAAATAGGCGTTATATATACAGTATTTTTGAAAGGTCCTTCTCATTGTTTAATAATAAACACATCACAGGTTGTACAGCCGTACGGAGTAAGTCATCTGTTCTCTTGGATGTAGGTACTGGAAAACATAAACATGATTAAACATGATTTCTCCACCTTAACTCCAGCAGCATAGCTGAGTGCCAGTTGGTTTGGGCTTGTGTTTGGGAGTGATTAAAAATACTGAATCAAGTTTTTCCAGCAGAGGGTCAAGGAGTTAGTGGAGGACACTTGTGTTTCTCAGACACAGCAGCCACCAGCCTTCAGTTATTTCAATGTCAAACTCTTTTTTCCTTTTTCTTTTTCGTCAGTTGTGTCCTCATTCAGCAATGTGATGCAGTGCATAACTTGTTGTCCATTATTGTTTTCCTGTGTTATAAGCATCATGACTAACAGTTGGTGTTTCTATTGGATTGTAACCTTTTAACTTCCCATAGAAATAAACCCAACGCTTTAAATGTCCTGCACACCCGGCTCGATCCACCTTAAAGGCCATCAAAAATATCATGCTCTAATTTTGTAACATCTTGCACATTGATATATTGATTTATATTAAGGTGATTGATTTGATGCATGCAGCCCTTGAATTGAGTCAATATCTACAATTTTGCAATGTATGCACATAGCCAGGGTCATCTTAGCAGTTTCATGCCTGTTTTGAAGTCCGAACCTTAACCATACTTTCACTGAACAACTTCTTATTTGAGAGAGTGTGCCAGTGCTGCAGTCTTGTTATTCATCCCCTTGTTTCTCCTACTGGACAAAATAAAAGTCCACATTGACCATGTAAGGCCTTTATTAATCCAGTGTGACATTTAGAAAAACAGGGTTTTAGTGAAAAGCTGGATTACTTTCTTATTCTTCGGCTGCCTTGTAGTTTTTCTTCCGTTGGCTGCGGCTCTTTCTTCCTCGTACCCAGAGAACTCTCCCTGCAGACTAAACTGTGCGCTCGGGGAGAGAGCATTAACATTTATATAGAAACATGAGGCCGATGTTTGACGGACGATAAATGGGGTATTTTGCTAACTCTGTTTCAAAAGGAACAATGGGGACAAAACTCTGCACAACAGAGTCCATTGGCAACACACTAACCCTGCCTAAAAGCTACATACATCAACACAATTGCCTTTATTAGTCTGCCTCTTAGAATTCATTGTTGGGTCGTTTGTATGTGTGGGTCGCCTTGAGGGGTAGTTGGTGCGAGGATGTATGGAGGAGTGTTGCGGGGAGTGTGGTGATGGTGGTGAAGGGGGGGCGGGGGGGTATATGTCAAGCCTGCTTATGGGTTTCAAAGTCGATGGCAGCGGCAAATTCAAAGTCACACACAGATGATAAATACAGTATGAAAAAAGAACATGAATGGGAACAAACACAAAAACCCCAGAGCAGCAGCAACATTATAAATCATTTGAATAAATCCGCCAGCTGACCACTAGGGAGCACTAATAATCCGAACCCGACATGCCCTCTCGCTCTTTCTCCGTCGCTCCCTCTGTTTTTCTGTTTCTCTACCCCTCTCGCTCTTTTTTTAATTTTTTTTATAAATCTCTGCATGCTCCCTCCTTCCGTCTTTGTTGCCATCGTTCCCTTATTCTCTCTCTCTGCCTCCCTACTGTGTCTGCCTCTGTCCCCCTCCCTGGCTCCATACACACAAATCACACACATTATACTGTGCCTTGCCCTGTAATGAATTAATCAGAGCTGGGGCAGCTGTGTATTTGAACAATGCCAGCTCGAGAAGTTGGCTGGAGTTTTAAGCTTGTGAGTGTGCATATACATGTGTGTGTGTGTGTGTGTGTGTGTGTGTGTGTTTCAGTCGGGGGGGAAAGCCACTAGCAGAAGCTAAAACAGTGATATTGTGTCGCGAGTTTCAGCAGCAGTAGATAAGGTTGATGTAGCGACCTCTACAAGTGCAAACCACTCAGAAAACTGTTTTAACCCTCTTACACCCTCTCGACCCCAAAGTTCAAATCACAATACATTTCTCTGTGACTGTGGTTCCACCAATCAGTCACTCTGGCTCCAAGTGACTTTAAAAGCACAAGATGGCGGCACCTGTATCCAGGATATTTCAGCTCCATTTTTCTACAACAGGAAGAAGTTTTGATGCTTCCTCTATCATGATGCACAATCGGTGGCATCCATCTGTCAAATACCAGTGAAACAGTTCTGCTTGATGTTAGCTCGTCAACTTGACCGACTCTGTTTGCTATTTCTCAACATGCACGCCTGCACAGTGGAGAAGTTTACTCAAACTGCGGAATGCTGTTTACTTTCCTGCCGCTCTGCTGTTGAGCTGTAGTCTGTCAGTGTGTGGTTCTTTGTCAGAAGTAAATAAATGTAGTATTCAAACCATAGCTGGAAATTGATGAGTGGTATTTTATTCCCTTTCCCCTTTTCCTTGTCTGCTGACAGGAGACTGCACTGCTATCAGGTAGATGCAAATAATATGTTTAATATGCAAAACTTATGTTTGTGTACTCTATCTCCTGTCCTACTTTGACCTGAGCCTCTCAGCTGCTGTGTATCAGGTTCCTGTGTCTGATCTTCTACCCTCGCTGGAGCTCCTTTATCGGTGGCTGTTGTTTCCTGCATTTTATTGAACTTACCTCTAGCTGAGGAGGATTCCACGGATAAGCTCTCATGCCCTGGCGTCATACAGAGAATCCATCAAGCCATGAAACGTGTGTTTGGCTGTGAGTCAGGGTGACAGTGCTGCCTGTGGAGTGGGGACAAGCACACACACAAACACAAAACAAAGGTATTTGCTCACACGTAAGAACATACAAATACACACATGTACATACACTCTGGAGACGGTGAAAAATGACACTGCTTGGTTCTTTTCTGTTGTATGTTTAAGTGTATTGAGACAAAGACACACACACACCAATCTCATGCAAGTGGTTACAGACTGTTTGGAGTTTTTAGACTATTTGCATCGCTCGCTTCTGAAATCATAAAGATAAAGACTTAAAGCAAAGAAAAGGTATGAGATAGGAGATATAAGGCCGAAATGTCTCAACATTTTGTGTGGCACATGTTCAGTTATTCATGTTCCCCAGATGATACACCCAACGTCTTAATTGATTCCCTTGCCCTTTCCCATTGTTCCATAAAGAAGTCAACATTTTTCTCTATCAACAATTATTTCATCGATTAGCATTTCTTTGGCAGATATTCCAAATAATGAATCCTAACGATTGACTAAATTGAAAATTGACTAAAAACATTCATGTTCTCCACAGGATGACTAATTATTACTTTGTTGATCCCTTACGTTTTTATGTTGAAACATATATATGCCAAAATCTAGGCCAGTGCTGGTACACTCAAAAACACAGGATGAACAATCAATTAGGACTTATTAGTAATGTGTTTACTTGTGTTACTCAAAAGTCCACTCTGAATACAAATAAAACGTTTATTGTTGTTGTGGACTTGACACACTGCTGTCATGTTTGTAACTGTAGCTTCTTATAATTGGTATGTTCAGTGTTTAAGTCTTTGTATGTATTTATTCAATGTGAGTTCAAGGTTGGATAAACGGTGAAGAACACTGCACCACACATGAAGTACAAGAGGCTGCATGCCAGTTGGGGCAGTCTTTTTTATTCTGCTGATGTGGTAAATGATGTAATGAAATTATCGTTTATGTTAAATTATGTATCTAAATGTCTTTAGTAATTACGTTTCATACTAATTCTTGGCTCCCGGCCAGGCC
Source organism: Limanda limanda (assembly GCF_963576545.1). Classification (NCBI taxonomy): domain Eukaryota; kingdom Metazoa; phylum Chordata; class Actinopteri; order Pleuronectiformes; family Pleuronectidae; genus Limanda; species Limanda limanda. The sequence goes on along the minus strand of NC_083649.1, from coordinate 12,337,294 downwards.
ACAGGTTGGTCAACCAGAGAAGCACCTCGTTCTCCAGATGGCCGAGCTGCCTGTTACAATATGCATCTAACCTCAGCTGAAGACAAATATTGTATATCTCTGTATATCTCTGTATATCTTTTGGAGCCATAAACACAAACAGTGACTGACACACATACAAGAAAAGGCTTGGGGGTAAATCCTATTTTATTTTCCTTCCAATCAAAATTTGTCAGATTTAGACTTTCTTTACTTATCTTTTGCACCAGATAGTTTTTGTTAAATAAAAAGAAGGTTCTGTTTGTAAATATCCCTTATAGGGAGACTTGGAAAGTAGTTTTGTTATAGTCCTTAAAATATATATTATATGTACTTGCATAACTCACTCATATCCAAGTGTTTTTTTTTAAGGTTAATTTTCTCTTAAATAAATTGAATAAGATTACTAAATATCATTTTTTTTGATGGAAGAGAAGTTAATTAACTAAAATTGGATTTTTTTTGAATATTTAGTTAATCTTTTTTTCTTTTCCTTTGTCAGAGTGCTTTTCTTCAGGGGACAATTCGGTCCCTAATAGTAGCTGCAAAGTGAATGCTCCTGGCTTTTATGCTTTTAGGCTAAATTATTCAACTACCTCATGTCACCTGGTCCACTTCAGGATGTGTGTATGATGGGTCGCTGATGGACCTCGACTCAGGGTGACGTTGCGTGAGAAGGAAGCTGGTGCCCCCAAAAAACCTCATCTTCTTCCTCCTTCTTAGAAGTTTTGAATCAACAGCTCACAGAAACATGGATTAGTTTGAACTTGGCTTGTTAACAATATTGCTTGAAGGTCATTGTGACCCTGTTCAATAATCTGTCAGCTCAATAAAACCTTGCCTGGAAATCTGTTTGATACAAATGTTCAAACATTGAAAGTCGTCTTCTTAATTAATATGAGCCTTCAGCACTCAATTTCTAAACTCGTTAATTCTTCGTGCAAGATTTTAAATTTTTGTTGCAATGCTGAGCAATGGCAGATGGATACGGCATTTGAGCACTATGGTCATGGTCAAACTCCAAATTGAAACTGGCAGAGATGTTTTCCTTCCTATAATGTTAACAGAATATATAAGGTTTCCCTAATCCTTTGTAGAAGTGAGAACTGTCAAAAAATATCTTCATCTTTAAGGATTTGGATCCTTGTTCCCATCTTTTGAGCACATTTGGTCCTTGTAAGTATAGAAACACATTGACACTCTTCACACTCTTCCCCTCACACCATCGACAGTCCCTCTTTTTCTCTGCCTCTCCTCTTCCCTTTGCAGGACATGTGTGAAAATGTTGAAAGCAGGCCCACCAGGCCTTTTGGATTGAGAAAAACAAATAGCATAATTCAGGAGAAAGCCCCACAACTCCAGGCTGTTGGACCTCACCAAGCCTCTTTTTTCCCTGTAATTTGGATAGATTTGAAAGTGCAGCCACACTGTGGCCACAAAAGCGAGAGAAAGGGAGAAACAGATGGAAGGAGAGAAGGTGCGGAAGAAAAGTTATGCAGGCACGGAGATGGAGAGAGAAACAGAATAAAGGGAAGAAGGGAAGGGAAACAAACACAGACATTTGTAGTATGATTGAATGAGGTTGGGCTAAGGCGTTGGACCAGCAGCAGTTTCCCTTTCTCTCTCCGTCTATAATATATATTCCCCTTCAAGGCTCCTTATGATAAATGAAAGAGTGTTGAAGAAGGGCCACAGCTTTTTCTTCTTTGTCTTTTTTCTTCTTATTGAAGTGGAAAGCTTTATTCACGGCAACACAAAGGAATAAATTGGAAACATGAAGGTGTAGGGTTTGGTGCAGACGAAGCAAAGACTCTCAATATGGTTGTTTATTACAAATATGTAATATCGCACACACAGTACAGATGTTATCAAAATAATAAAAAATGTCATTGTAACATTTGCATGCATGGTTTCACAATAACATTTGAACACCACAGCTTTCTTTGTTTTACCTGGATTGTGTTGAATGCAACGTTACTCCACAACTTGCATTTCAAAAGCAATACATTTCTAGTTTAGCTGGGTCTGAAGTGTGAGAAGTCACTTTCTACAGAGTCCAAGAAAACCATTACAAAATGTCTGAAAACTGCAAGATTCAACTTTCTAAAGAGCATGGAAATGATTCTGATGAATATCTGCGATGCTTTATTCTGGTCAGATGAAACCAAAACAAAATTCCCTGGCTCCGGGCGAGATTACATTTATAGATATTGCTATGACTGAACAGATATAGGTTCAAGAACACAAATATTGAATGAAAATGCGATTTTCTGTCGAGCTTTAGCAGGAGGAACAGGATAGTAAAAAAGTTAAACAGTGAAAACTATGACCTGACCAAAGATATCCCCTGACTTGAATCCAATAGAACACCTTTTTGAATATTTCAGAGCATGAGGTAGAGCAACAAAAACCCCTGCAGCTAAGTGTAGCTGAGCAGCGTCATCTTTGAAGAATAGCAGAACATCTCTCCACAGATTTGTGCAAGACTGGAATAATCCAGGCCCTGGAGGTTTGAATCTGTCATCACAGGTAACAGCAGACATACAAAGTATTGAAAAAATACAAGAAGGAAGCTACAAATTTATGTTGAGTTTTGTTTTGGGGCACAGTGACCTTTGTGCTATAGTTTAATCTATTTAAATTGGCTTCTACCTCATCTTTACTAAATAATTTAATATTAAAGTTTAAGTTTTATCTCCTTTAATTGGTGTAAGTTCCAACAGCCACTTTGGCAGGTACCCTACAGGGGGGCTACTGGTGTTACCTGCTCATTCGTCTATCTTTAAGGAGACCCTATGTGAAGTGCAGTGTACTGAGGTTAATATGCTTCCAATATCCTAGTGCAATGCAAAATTAAAAGTCAATATTCTGAATTTTGCAAGCTGTCCGCTGCAGCCAATTCCTGAATTTGTATTTGGACTCGTTCAAATATATGTAGGATATGTGATTATGGGAGTGCTGACTCCAGGATGTCAATCATAGGGTCACGCCTAAATGCTGACTCAACAAAATAAATAAAAAACCTTTGTTATATTTTTTGAGAGTGAAATAACTATAACGGTTAATATACAGCTTATATATACGATATAATTTGAGTTTTTATTTTTTTCTCTGCAGTACATTCTACACATGGACGCCATTTCATTAACCTCTCTCCTTGTTTACTTCGACATGTTTTCAAGAGCTTCCTCAATGACATTTGATATCACTACAGTGATTTATAATGTCCCCTGATCATCCCCTGACTCGAAAAACAATTTTAAGAATCGATACCAGACTAAATAGCTGACGATGGATATTGTTGTGCCGTGTGGAGAACTGGCAGGTGCCCTTTTTCCCCCCTGTGTGAAATGATGCCCCATCGACTGCTCCTGTCCCGACCTTATCCCACGTGCTGATCTGACATTTCCTCCTAAAAGGCCACAGATAGATCATGTGTTTGCAGACTGGGTGCAGGGAGACCGCTGTAAAAAAAAAAAAAAATGTGATGAGTCTTGCTGCTGCAGTTTGTGTTGTAGTTTACGAGCAAGCTGACTTTACATGGAACATAACTTTTACACATGTTAATAATTTATGCTGATATTTAAATACGTCCATTACCTACGTCGTTTATCCTTTCAGGGTCGTGGGGGAAGGCGCTGGAGCGTATCCAAGCTGCCATATGGAGAGAGTGTAAGGGGGGGCGGGGGGTTACACCCTGGACAGGTCGCCAGTCCATCAAAGAGCCGACATACAGACACCAACAACCTTTCACGCTCACATTCACACCCACGGTCAATTTACAGCCTCCAATTAACCGGAGCTGCCTCTTTTTGACAGTGAGAATAAGAACATTAACACAGTGTATTTCTGTGATGTATCAATGTGCTGCCTCCTGATATTACTATATATCTTTTAAGAATAAAATACTTTATTCCTTTGATGATACTTTGATGATAATAATCAGTTTATTTTTCATTACTGATTAAACTAGACGGCCGCTCAGAGACTGGATCTGGCGATTTTTTCGCTTTCTTGGTTCGGATCTTGCTCCCAGATGGACTAGGTTCTTCCGTGTGTAATGCCACAATCCCCACACAGCTCTGTGGCTAACATGTTATCCTGCTAAGAAACAAATATAATAAAACATAACCTTCTTGGCGATGGTTACAATTTGTAAATTATTCGATTTTAAGTAGAACCTGCAGCACCCTGTGAAACAAAGATTTTCATGATTCAGGAGGTACGCTCTCCCACGTTGGTTTATTTATACAGAGGTATATAGAATTATAAAGTCATTCAAATTTCTCAATTCTGTCTGCTCTCTTGGCGGAATCTGAAATCTCTTCTATAATAAGCATCTGGGCTCCATATAAAAAAAAATAACAGCACAGCACAACTCTGTTTAAGATCAAAGCAGAGATTAACCACTGCAGCTTTGTTGATTTTTACCAGTTACCTTAAATCCTCCCGTCTGTGTATTTTTCATTAGATTTTTTTCAGATCACCCACAATCTACAGATGCACATCTCTGAGTGTGTATTGACGTTGGCTCCTCTGGAGTGTGTTTGTACTCGTGGATGAGTGTGTGCATGATTATGAGCGAGAGAGTGGAGTAGTAATGAAGGAGTAACTACAACTACACGAGAGCACGGTGGAACATAACAGATATGGAGATAAACAGCCTCACTCACAAACCGAAAATCAATCAAGTGTAACTGGTTTGTTTCTCCATCTTCTGGGACTTCTCATAAACAACATACCATCAGACAGTTACTTCCTTATTAAAGGCACATCTGGACAGAAATGTGCTGTTTTATGGCATTTTGTAAATTTAGTTATTAGCTAGTATGAGCCTGAGAGAGTTCTTGACCTTTAATCTTGAATAATATCATGTAATATGTTCAACTAACTCAACATTGCTCTGCTTATTTTGAGATACAGGCTGTAATTGGTTTAAAGTTGGCCGAAATTGCACAATATGATTTTTTTTCACTATGTTGTCAACACATTTAACTTATTAAATGTAGTTTTTCAAATTTTCTTTCTAGAAAAACATTTTCAATAGTTTCCAAAACTGCTTTTGTATGAAGCCATGTTTTTTTTGTTATTACCTTCATTCAGAACGAGCTGGATAAACAATCACCGTTGGAGCTATTATTAGCCATGAGCACTGCAGCTACACTGAATGAAAGACTGTGTCAATTGGAGTGTGAATATGTGGATGTTTCAGTATTCTAGCCTTGCTTCAATTTCTTTTTTTGACATCGGTGTGAACCCGCCTACCAAAGAAATGTTGGCACCCTGGATGAAACCCCTACAGAAGTCGGCACAGAGGCAGACTCGGTCCTGCGGCTCAGATTGTGTGTGAGTTCACATCAGCACTTTCCCTTTTCTCCCTCAATGTCTCATCATCCTTTCCAGCTCACTTGGCCACACAGCTCCAACACCCCGAGAGAAAGAGGGATTGGGTGGGAAAGACTGAAACACTGGAAGGGTCAAAAACAAAGAGAAAGTGGATTAAAAACTGAAAGAGGGGAGAGGAAGTGGAAAGGCAGAGAAAGAGGGGGAAACCTGTTGCTTTACTTGGCTTTACCGGAGGAGGCATTTTGGGTGAAGTGCACAGGATTTACAGGCAAACCGTGGATGGGCCCTGACAGATCTCTCAATCGCTCTGCTGCCGACAGATTTCAGCTGACGGTTTCTATTTAGAAAACAAACCAGCCCAGAAAATGTGCTCGGAGTTGATTTTCCACCTGCACACTTAGAATGCACCGAGGAAGAAGCTCTGTGCCTCACACACCTCGACAGACGCGTGACTTTGGATTGGAATCTAAATTTATACAGTGGAAATTCTCACTGTTATTGCACTATGCCAATTAAGGTCGAACTTGTGAGGATGTCAGTGATACAATAAGGAAGGCGGCTTCTTTAAACCTCTGACGTGTTAATATAACAAATCTGGCCTCGAGGCTTCACACGGGCAAAAATAAATCCCAATCACCCGATCTTGTCTCTTCTTCTTCTGTGCATCGTTACCTTTTGACTCCAAAAATCCCCAAACATTGTTTGCCCTTTTCAAGAAGTGTCACTCATTAACTGCTGTTGGCTTTCACAGTATTCATCTTTAGTATAATAGGTATTGTTGCGGGCAGTTTGTAATTAGCAGCCTTTGTGTGAGCTCCTCAGTAGAAATAATAGTGAGTCTGAATCTTTGAATGATTGAATTCTCTCATTAAATGTCGGGCCCGGGACAATGTGTGTCGCTTTCATACAGAAATCCATCCATAAATCATGATTATTACAGGTTGGCGTTACAATGTGATATTTCCGTTGGGGAAAAATAATCATCTTCATCATCCTCATGCTCAAACAAGGCTCCCACAGTTCAAAAGTGCAAACTCTACAGAAAAGTTCAAATGAAAATACAATATTACACCTTACTTTAATTTACTTTACATCGACTTATACCTTCAATAAATGTTTGTGGTACTATAAGTTATCTCTATTAAAGCCTCCTCTTTCTCTACTACAATTTGATGATGAGTTTTCCCTGAAATTCTCTTGAGTTTGTCGCTAAATATTGTTCAGCCAGTATTGTTTGTCTAGAGAAATATTAGACTATGAAAGTGACATTGCTGTCGCTGAACATGTGAGGAGCTATCTACAATATCACTGTCAAGGCTCAGATCATTTCAATATTATTGTTGCTTGTCATCATCACCTATGACAAACCACGGAGCTTGTTTTCCATGTAGCTCCTTTGGAGACATTTACGATCTCACGCCACTAATACAGATGCTGCACAAATTCAAAAACTCTCCATCTCTGTCTCTTTTTGGTTGAATTTCCACTTGACTTTGAAATCCCAGACGTGCATTAACACAGTTGCATCCATCTTAGTCTCTGTTTGATCGTTTTACAATATTTACAGCTTCATCTCTGACACGCGGTGAATTGTTTCCTCCCCATCGGCTCTGCTCTTTTGATAAGTAAATTGCTTCCTGCTTTCTGGCAGCATTAGCTTGTCTTGACAACACTGGCAGTGGGAGCTGGGATTTGTTGTGAAACAGTTGTGATGTACATCATTCAGTAAAAACCTGTCTGCTAAAGGCCCAAAAAAGCCATCAGAGGAGAGGATTCAGATATTAGGTGTGAGAAGTGCATTCATCATTCACTCCCAGACAAGGCAGACGACACCTGTATTTATTCTCTGCTGTGAGAATGTTTTCTTTTTGATTTTCCGGCCACATGGGTTTGAAAAAAGCGGAAAAGACAAATGAAGATGTTGTCATGTTGATATGTCAGGTATTATTATGTCCTTGTTGTTGAGGAGAAAACAGTGATTTATGGTAATATGGTGATCTTCGTTCAAAGGCCTTTAACTATCGCTCACAAAAATCTCTATAAAAATAATATGTTTCCTTATTTTTTAGTAGTAAGTACTTTTAAAGTCTGCATCTGATGGAAGACAAAATGTTGCTCTACTGTTTTTCAAAGACCACGTCAATGATCCACAGCGGTCCTGTTAAATTTAGATATTAAAAATACATTTATTTTGAAACTGTCACAGATCATAGGACGTCATTTGAGTAGGTGGATGATCGTATGTGGCCTCGGATGTATTTCCATTCAAAATGCTAGAAGTTTTTGGCCACATGTGTCCCAGACCACCTCCAAATAAGGTCAGGTCTCAAATGGAGCCTGAATCTAAGGTGTATACACACTGTACTCAGAGCTGTCCATTTCTGATCAGAGCACCAAGGACTTGTTCCTTTGGGCAATTCCACAGACACCCTCCTGCTGCCAAAATACGATTCTAGTTTGGGTACGAGTGACAAACTGAGGGAAATTGTTTATGAGAGACAACCTAATGTTTTTTTGTTTTTATACGATTTGCTAGACCAGTCTCAGTCTTTAAGTTATGGCTTCAAAAGTGTGTGTTTGTCTGATAACTTTTTGGCAGAGACCCAAGCCGTGGTGTTCAGCTTGAACAATACTTAATTTGTTACATTTATGAAGATACTCCTTGTCTTGTTTTCTGTTACTTGTATTAAAAATTTGAATTGGTACATTTTTACATATGAAAAGCAAATTACCATTCTATAATATATGTTAAAACATCCTGCCAGGCTTAAAAGAATACACACTTTCATATGTCTCTGGACATTCAGCATTTAATTATGCTACTTGCACTCTTGGCTGATTAAAAGGTAGAAGTGATGTGACATTTTTTCTATTTAACACAAAATTCACTTCATTATTTCCTGTCTGTCTGTCAGGGTAGATGATGATATGCTGCTAATTGCACTCACTTATATCACTCTGTGCTAATGGTTATAATTTAGGGCTCAGAGCGGATTTTGCTCGAGTTCCATGTGACCCGTTCTTTGTGAGAGGTCAACCAATGTGCTCAATTTGAATTTGAATGCATTCCTCGTTAGGTGCTGGCACGTGGATTACTGCGAGGACCTGTGGAGATCTTAATGTGGAACACCTATTTCAGTGTCATTAGGTTAATCAAGGTTACATTAACCCATGTGTGATATGGTTCAGTGGCCTCACAAAAGTGACTAGTAATTAATGAAAAATGTCCGTTCAAATCCAGAAAATAGTCATCAAGTTGTCATTTGCTGTTACGTCATTAATGCGTCCACATGTGAAACAAAAATACAAGAAGTGAAAACACCCCAAAAGGCTGACCCCATTATAAGGACAGGTCAAAGTTTGCTCTATTAACTTTTTCAACATTGCCTTCAACAACTTCAGGGCTCAAGTGTAGGACTCAGAGTTTCAGTTCTCCAAAGGAGGATTTCTCAGAAAAATCTAGCAGAGCTGACTGTGTCCCTGTATGGCTCGTCTGTTGTCCAGACAGGACAAGGACAAGGAGACTTACTTTAGAAAGGTTTAACTGTTTCTGCAAGGACACAGAGCAGAAAGCGTTTAGTCAGCAGAGAGCTCTCCTTCGGCTCTGTCTGTGTTTTCCATCAGCTCTGCAAAGCATTGAAAACTCTGAAAGCGGTAAGTCATCACGTCCATGTTTGGAAATGTGATAAAATGTTTGAAATTTGTCTTTCACACACTATTGAAACAATTTTCGAGACGCATTAAAAGCTGCTTACTTTTTTTTTCAACAGTGCAAACACAAGTTGAGGGTGTCGTTTTTTACAACAGAAACAATGGCACATTAGACAGAGAGATGTGATCTCGATGAAACAACCGTACGGGGCATATGGAGAGAAGGTGGGAAAGGAGGTGTGAACCTGTGAGAAAAGAGCAGTGACAGGAGATGTGATGTCTTTCCTTCTTCTACAAATGTAAATCTTCTCTCTTGCATAGAAGTGAGTCATAGCCTAAAAGTTCATTGAAAGTCAGAATATAAAAATAAATGATTGTCCAAAACTTTGCTTCAGCTGTTTATTCACACAAGGTGTTTTTCGTGTGTGCTATTGTGTGTATTGTATTTTGTTGATGTGAAAGTTAAGAGTGTTCTGAACTCCCTGTCAACTTTGCAGACACACATTTGGCAGCGTTTGGATTTACATGGTAAACTCCGTCGAGGATCATCCAGTTTTTCTCAGACCACGTGGCCACTGCTTGTTCTGGCTCGTCTGTTATGTGCTGTCAAACATTGGCTGAATAATTTTGTTTGAAAATCCTGTCAGACTCCTGTCTGTGCACTTGTGTATTTCCAGTGTACGTACACAAGATGCGTGTGTGTTTGGGTGATGAATGTGTTGTTTGTGTGTGACAATGCCTATCTCGTTGTGTGCGTGTGTGTGTGTGTGTGTGTGTGTGTGTGTGACAGGGTGATTGTGTTCGGAGGTAAGGAGTGTGTCACTGTGAAAGGATGTGCAGCTGTGTTCCTGTTCACAGCTGACTGCCTGTTTGGATTTGTGCTCCGTCAGTGCTGATGAGTTATTGACCGCTGTATTCAAACCCATATAAGCCGACAGGTTCCCTCGCTGGAAAGCTTCCAGGATCAAAAGCTCTTGTAATTACAAGGCACGCCGGACAACATGGATTGTTTCTCTCTGATTAAATTACAGAGGTCAAATCTGAAGAAAAGGTAAACACGGTCGGCGCTTCTTTGTAGTCCACACAATGCCGCTTGATCTGAGAGCTCCTGTTGCGTTGAGGTGCATTGTGTTTTTCCACTGTGTCTTTTCAAGTGCTTGTTGACTGCCTGTCCTCACGTCAATAAACCAATAGAGGAGCAATTCCAGATGCGTAAGCTTTTCCATTTCCTCCTCAGGGCTTCGAGGGAAGTGACCAATTTATATTTAAATCAACAAGATTCAAATGAGCTTATCGTTCGAAACCAGCAAGGATGGATATCAACCATAGGTAATCATACAGGACTTAAATCATACAACACTTGTCAATGAGCACTAAATGCAAAGTACAGCTCATGTGAATGTTTTGCAGGTATTTCTTCGCAAACTTATATAATGGACATAGTACAATTTTGATCTGCTTATGACACAACAATACATGTGCAAAGGCTTCATCAGAGTTTTTTTAATTCTTCTTGAGGGAGATATGAATATTTAAACCAAATGTCATGATGATCCACGGCAAAAGCAGAGTGGAGAGAGTTTACTGCTGATGACAAAGAGGAAAAATGTATATTACATTTCTTTTAAGGGGAAGCAGGAACCTGAGGTTGACTGAAGAGGGGGATGTAGAAATGCAACAAAGAATACACGATTGGGAAAGAGGATACAGGGCAAGGAGGAGAGAGAGAGCAGTGACAACAGAAGGCAGATGAAAGGAAAACAACTTTGTAAGGACAGAAAAGCAGAATGAACAAGGAAACAGAAATTAACTGTTGTGGAGAGGTAAAGTTAATAGAGAAACTGTTTGTAAGGGTGCTGTCACACCTACTCTTGTTTTGTCTGAAGTTGGTGTAAACAATTGAACAAAGACTTAAAATTTGTTTCAGATGTTGATCTGGACTTTCAGGTTTGGAAACGTTTTAGATTGTTGACTAATCTAAAGTTATGTTCATCCTAGCAACACTGGGATGAACACAACTGTAATCTAGACAAAAGTGGATGAACATATTGTAATGACAATTTTTGAATAGCTTTATAACTTCGGTGTTTGCTTGTGTAGTAAGATTCTTATATGTTATAGATGAAGATATGACCTCCTCAACCAATCCAAATCCTCCTTCAAATAAAACATGAGAAGCCCCAAGCCATCTTCCTCATCTTACCCCCTGATCTTTTCAAATGCTAGCAAAGCCCCTGGCTAGAAGACACAGGACCCAGTCAACAACTTTCATCTTCAGGGTACCTTGAATGTTTGTACAAGATTTCTTCCAGTAGTTGAGATATTTCAGTATAGGTATAAGTGATAGAATATGGCTGAATATCCGATAAACCATGAAATGTTTAATAGTCGAAGTAGGGCCTTTTTTTTTTGGGTTGTTTTTTTCAGCCACTGATGCCTGTCAGCATGAGGAGGTTAAACTGGAGGAGGACACTAAACCATTTGTCCTTGTTCAGGTTTAATAAAGCATACAACTGATTTCTTGACTTAAATCTCCAGACACATTGCCACAGCTGTCTCCTCAAGCGCATCCCTGCCTGGTCACGACAACCAGGAGACAGATCCAACCTGTCCCCGACACGGCATTTTCCTGACACACCAGTTCTCCTGCCTGGCTAATTTGTCTTGTCAGCACACATTCCTTACCTTTCTCCCATCTCAGAATTCCTTGGTAAGTGGCTCTGTCTTTCCCTCTGCATTCTCTTCTCAAGGTGGACGTGAACTTCTTGTTCCAATTTTTTTTTATGTCTGCAGCTGTTGCCGTCATTGTCATGCTTGGTGGTTGTGACTGTCTCCTCTGGGGAATGCAGTATTTACAGTGGACATTGAGTTGCCGCCGTTCGTTCTTCTCTGTATCCCACACAGGTTTGGTGGAAATCCCAATATAAGCAAACGTAAGGTGATGGAGAATGGTTTAAAAAGGAAATGCAAATAAATAAACCATGTATATTTCCTAGGACAATGTTATAAAAAACTTGACAAATCCCTTTTTCAGGTGAAATAGAAATGCAGCTGTTTTTAGCTGCTGCCTTTGAATAGTTAATTGTTGATGGACGAGGTTGATTCACCAACATGCAAAGACTCTGTCAGGTCAAGGCACATTCAGGTTTTGTAAAACAAAGGGAAATGGACTTGTTTGTGTTTCTTGAAGATGTTTCACCTCTAATCCAAGAGTCTGCTTCAGTTCTGTGTGACTGATGGGAAATTCCAGGTATTAAACCTTTGTGGGACTTAATTTATTTTGAGAGTTTATATGTTAAACATGCGGGTAGTTGGACCCTCATCCAACCTGTGGCTCTTTACAGTCCCCTGTTAATTGAAGACTTGTGCTGCTATAGAGTGAAGAGGGTGGTATGTGACACAGATTTTTCTTTTGAAAAACACTGTGTTTTTATTGGGGAAAATAACCGAATCAGCACCAATTGGAGGACATTTTGAGTAGCACTATTCAAGATTTAACTAGCAAACAGTTAAATGAATTATAATCAGCTGAATTGCTCATATCTTCTATTACTAATAATACACCTGTCAACAAACACTATAGAAGCAATCTATTATTAGATTTTTACATTCCTACAAATGCAGTCTGCAGAAACACCTAGAAAAACACCAGATGGGTAAACTCAGTTTTGTCCGAGGTGATAAAACGATACCTGTCTGATGAAGATGAGAGGGCTTCACTGTCCAACAGTGATGCCCAATCAGCTAATGGCGGTTTACTATAATATTAGAATACAGAGCAGAGAGAGCAAGAGGCTGATTGGTGTTGTGATAATGTGTGAGGCATCTATTTCTGGTCGGCACATTCTGCTCGTTATATTTAATAAATTAGATATAAACATGAACAGTCTGTCACTTGTGATGCTTCCACCTTTGTGAGGAAGAGGTAGAAAATTAAGTGTAATTAAGTGTGCTCATGTTGCTGGAAATATATACTCTAAGCCTCATAGAATACTGTTTCCCACTTTCTCCTGGCTGGCATGTTTATAGACTCAGGGATGTAATTGCGGCAGGATTCACTTTGAAGATTACACCTGCTTATGCTGAGTGGTCTGAACTGAAACGCGGATGAGATGATATTGACAGGAAGACGCGCTTCAGATTTTCTTGGCAGCTACACAGCTATCAACCAACGAGTCAAATTCTTGCCGGGGAGATGGAACATGATTTTTTTTACTTTTTGGCAGCTTTGAGTGCTTTTGTTGGAGAGCGTCTGACAAATTCAGGGGGTAGTTAAGCACCACTTTATCCGCACTTTTTAGACATGGTTGTTGCAGCAGGGTTCTGTCAAGAGGCAACTTCATCATCAATTATCTATAGGTGTTTTTTTTTCTGTGAAATTCTTTGAGTTAGTAGAGGAAATCTTATCTGAAATTTACTGCAACTTACAGTTTTAGCCTCTTGGGAATGAGTGTGGAGATAAAGTAGGACAGTATACAGGTGTAGTGAAAAACTATATTACATTTCCTCCACTTACTCAAACACAATTAATTACTTTAATTAAAATAATTTTCCACATTGCTCATTAAAAGTAGGCTTATTATAAAAAGCACACCTCTTCACCTTCTTCTATGCTGTTTTATTTGGGTCTAATTTCTCTCGATGAAACAGAAAAATTGATGCTCTCGGTGTTCCTCCTGTGATTTGTACCCGTAGAATGTCAGATACACATTTTTCTTTCTCAACAGGACTCACACAGGACTCATATCCTCCAGCCTCAGTCGAAACCTCGAGTGGGTCAAGGATTTCAATTTTTTCCCGAGCTTACCTGCACCGCCCGGCTAAATTGAACTCTTCAGGGATATCTAAGTGCTTCGCCTCAGTGGGCCCAAAATGCAATTCTTTTCACAAAATTCATTAGAGGGCACAGCTCTCCTCGGCCTCCCGCTCCTAAGCTGTCCAGTCTTTTGCTATTGTACCTCGTTCCTCTGTCAGAAACTGGGGAGATTAGATTTGAAAAATTTTACCGTTTCCTTAACCCCTCCACTGGTACTAGCTTGGCCGTGTTCGCCTCGTCATAGAAACATTTGAAAGTTGTCAAATCGATGCGAGTTACTGCAGGTCTGACACTGATTGGCTGCGACATGTCTAACTTATTTCTTCTTGTGTCTGGTTCTGTTTTCTTACCCTGTTCATCAGATCCCTCTTTGGCCTTTATAAAGTTCAAGTGCTCTGTGTTTCTGCATGTCGTGGAGCTCTCAACACACTTCTGCCTCGGCCTTTTCTCTCCTTTTCTCTGTTACACTGGAGGACGGCAGGCAAGACTCATTGGATGTACAGTACTGACAGAATAAGTAGATGTGCTGGCCCCGAGAGTGAATGTAATAAAACTGCTACTTCTCTGCGTAGTTCACACGTAAGATTAGGACTGGGAACCAAAATCTGGTGATGTTCCTACTGCACCAGATAATAATGCGGTTTTCAGTGCTTCATTTTGAAAAGGACTTTGACAGTGGGATATGTAGCAAACATTTGAAAATGATGTAAAGGAGAACCCTGACAAACCTAAGCACGTGGAAACACAAAGGATACATTTAAAAGCAGAGGGATACTCTGTTCTTGACTGTTGCATCAGGTCACACCAAGCACATCAGCCGGCAAGAAAGGGCAGTACTGGCCCCGGTGATTGGGAGACCATTGAGTGTGGAGCATTTTGCTGTATTAAGCATTGAAACTGTTATTCAGTGTTATATTAGTAAAGTCGGTTTAGCTTTTATTTATTGTATGATTTTTTTAAATGTAAATACATATATTTAAATTAAGTTAACGTTAAGATCAAGTTTCTTATCGTTCATCATCATTTTGAGCTTTTTGAAAAAGAAGATTGGTTTTGGCACCGTTTAGGCCTCAGGTTTGTTGTAAAAGTATGGATTTGGTATCATAAAAACCCCCAGATGATACCAATCCTTTTTAGATGCCACCAGAGTGAAGGAGTTCAAACAAAAAATAGCCGTTGGTGTGTTTATCCGCATCATGTGCACTGTCAGCTTTATCTTGAAAAGCAAACTTGCATCCCAGACAAAATGAATGGGATCACAAACCAGGCTAACTTAAACCACATCATCACTCCCTGTTAGACAAAGGCTATTTCTGTGCAACATATCTTCCCTCATCAGTTTCCTGTCTTCACGGCTCCTCTCCTTCTGTTTCCTCCTTTTACTCATCCCATAAAGCTGAGACAGGGCCACAGCTGGGACAAAGCCACGCTGTCAGCACATCAGCGACAACATTACGTTCATTAGGCCCCGTTAAATCACCGCAGACATCCTTGTTAAAACATAATTTGCTAACTGCTTTCAATACTCATTTGGCTGTCCCAGCAGAATTAACGTTAACATTAACATAGTGGAAAGTGAAGGCAGGAACTTCATGTTGATAAGCGAAAGTAAACAGAGAGGAAGGGAAGTGTGATGGAAGAGGAAGGAGGTACAGTCTCTTAAATGATTACGTATCCATGGCAACCATCCTGAGCTGAGATTCCGTTTTTTTGTGGATTTATACTCATGCTTTGTTATTTAAGGGGATAGTTCACCCAAAAACGACAATGCACTCACCATCTACTCTCCACTATGCCAATGGAGGGGCAGCTGAAGTGTTTGAGTCCATTAAACACTTTTGGAGTTTCAGGGGTAAACAGTGTAGCAGCTGAATTCAATACAATAGAAGACAGTGCTAATATTCAGATTTTAGCTGGTGCAGCTTTTATCATGTTGACCATCTTGGTGGGGAAGGTTTTTGCTATCATTTCAGTTTTTACACACAGGTCAAACTAAATTACTTTGTATTTAGGGCCCTTGGACAATTTGTCTCTGGGCTCATGAACGACCTTGAGGTCAGAGGTGGCTCACCCTTGGTTTCCTCTGCTGCTTGTAAGCAAGATTATGAAAACAAATTTATTTCCACGAAACCCTTTGACGGGATGCAGTGTTTGTGAAGGAAAAATCAATACATGTTTGGTGCTGATCCAAATTAGGGGGCTTATTTGGTTTGTTTTTTCATTGTCTTTAAAATTGCATTTTCCTTGAGAATAACCGATTGAAAATGGTGGAAAAAATTGTGAACGTTCAGGGAGCTGACATTTATGAGTTTTTGCAATTTGGTGATGATCCAACTAATAAATCCTTTGAATTTGGTTTTGTTACTGGACTGTTGGGCCTTGGCAGAAGTAGGTGCTCCATCATTCTAGTTGAGTGATTTAACACCTCATCAGCACTAAACACAAAGCACAGCTGACGTGGCTGGAAATTGTATTCTTAAATAAAGTGTGACAAAAGGAAAAGTTTAAGAGATCACCAAATTTATTACAGTTCATCCTGAGGTTAAGATTAATGCATTCAGCAAATTTGACGACAATCCAGCCAGAAGTTGTTGAAAATGTTCATTCAAAACCCGAAATGTCAAACTCCTGCTGACACTAGAGGGAAAGTCATTAGAGTAATGAGGATCTATTGTCTGGAAACAGGTTAAAACACATTTCATGGTGATCTACTTGAAACATTTGGATCTAACGTTAACCTCCATAGAGCCTTGCTGCTAACGAACTGTTAAAAAGTGCTGAATTGAACAAGTCAGCAGTTTGTCTGATAAAAGACCACTTTGATATCTCTGACTTTGAATGAAATTAATCAGGAAAAGACCGATGCTCTACGCAGTGCAAACGAATTACTGCTCACTGCCACTTCGATAACTGAGAAGCAACACGGGAGGTAAAACTCCTCCAATACTCCTGCTTTGATTGCATAGGAAACCTTATGGGAGAACGCTTGAGGCTTTCTTTCTACACAAAAACACTTCTCCCCAAAGCAGGTCCAGATTTAAGTTATAAAATTAAATGGCGATGCCTCTAAATTCAATTCATCTCCACCATAGATGCTTTCTTTAAAGCCACACTGGACTATATGTTTGTCAGCCCTGTTTTTGTGTGCTTGTTGTGCATCTTCCCATTTTTGAAGTCGGGCTGTGTTAATGCATTAAACCGGTTGTGTCTGCTCTTTCCCGCCTACAGAGCGCACTGTACCAACTGCTGTATATAAAGACGCTCTCTTTCTGGATGGCTGCTTATTGAACTGGGATAAGCCAGAAGCCTCAGTAGTTCCAAATAGGTTTGGGCCAGTGCCACAGCAAAGCACATTCCTGTGTCTGCAGGCGTCTGTTTACAGTATTGTTAGTGCTATTCTGGAGTTTCACCATGAACTGAAGCATCTCTTTCTCAGGGACTGTTTTGCATCATCTGCTGGAAACATGGAAATACATCTTTTCATGTCAGAAATATAAAACAAAGACACAACACCGTAGATGTGCATTGTTTCTTCCTGGTGAGAAATGAAGCTATAGAATAAATACACCTTCTTAACTTCATAAAACACATGAATAAAAAAGAGTTGTACAAGTTGTAAACATTTTCATAAAGAGTTTATGGTCTCAATTACTGTTTCAAGTCTTCTTCAACACAACATGATGTTCAGTTTGGAAATGATGTTCCCATTCAAATTAAAATAGACGATGAAGCATTGTGTGGGCGTGAATACCATGTGATTGACAGCTAGTACCATCCAATGAGTACAGGTTGCAGGTGAAAGTCAAAAAATAAATAAAACACAGAATTCTAGGCTTCAAAACTACATTTGACAAACCGGTGGGTGAGATAACAGTGGGTTTTTCCCATTAAATATTGAAAACTGTATCAGTTCCGATTGATAACATGATCCTGTTAATTCTGAAGACCCTGATCTCAAATGTCACATGGGTATATACAGTGGTGTGTTCACTGACAGTTGTTATTGTCGCACGTACTGAGAGCATTCTATCATGATGCGTTCTGGTAAAACTTTAGTTTAAAAGTGAAACAACTGCATCATCGCTGATCGTGAATCTTTCAAATGGACTCTGGTCTACATGTGTTTTTCAGTGTGGTACCGAATGAATAAACTGCTCATTATAATCACTGCAACTACACAAGTAGTTATGAACCTGAGAAAACACATTTTGTGAGATGAAAGCACGATGGGACTCAGCGGTCACTTGTTGTGTTCTTCGATATTGCCCCACAAGCTGTTATTCTTATATTGCTGTTACATTTGTTCTAAGCGTAAGGCTGTGATGGATAATGGATGACAATTTAGTTTGCAATTATTGTAAATGGTCCTTGACAAGAACATAAGTTGCGTCCCTGAAAAGGAGATGCAATGTTTTCCTCATAACCCCGGGTCAGGTGTATGTAGTGAAATCTGCAGTTTAATCGTTGGTACCATCGTGTGACAGATCTCCTCTCGTCTCCTTCTGCGAAAAGAAAATTAAAATAAAAAAACACTTGCTGTTTTGCTGTGATTTAAAAGCTATTACTCTCCCTGTGTCTGAAGATGAGGGCGAAAGATAAACACAACAGTGCGTTCCACTGGCGTGTGAGAAGTGGTGTTAGCGTGTGGAGAGGAGCGTTTGCAATCTCCGTGGTTACACTGGCTCATTGGAGATGATTCCATCCATATTCCCCCCAGTCGGCTCGAGGACTCAGCGTGAGGAGGTCGCCGCCTGCCTGCTGCCGCTGAATGATTTTTAACCGAAGTGAAGTGTTGCATGTTTTCACACGGAGATGCGCACAGTGGCTCGAGACAACATATCAATTATGCCCGCGCGACTGTGGAGTATCACACACAGGATCAGAGGAGGATGAGGAGCCTGTGCTTTGTGTCCAACTGAGCCAGACACATGGAAAGCAGCAGCGAGTACAGAACTTGATACTTTATTCTATTCTCACCTTTGAAGTTCAACTGAAGTTACAATAACTTTTATTGAAAAAAACCCTGCATCCTGTCAGTGGCCACTTTGTTAGCTACCCCTGTACACTCCAATACAACAGCTCTGCCTAAACATCTCGTTATCATTCACAGACTCATTAGCCTCAGTTTAGCTGACAATGTAAGAAAAGCAATTTTGTTTTTATTGATGAGTGTTACAAACTAATTATTCATTGTTTTTATCAATATAATACATATTGAATTGGGGTAAAAGCAATTTGTACTTTAATTCCCATCGGTGCTCCTGAAATTCTTCATAGAAATACTCCTCGTTCTTTTTTGGAGTACTGTGGTATACAAAAGATGGATGTACCTGAACTGATGGATCAGAATTCTTGAACCTTTTTCCCGTTACCAAAAGAGGTTACTTCCCCCCCTGTCTGTCCATTGGTTTGTTTCTTTGCTAATTTGTAAGCAGGATTACACAAACACTACTGAACATATATAAAAAAAAATAATCTGGCAAAGTTAGGGAATGATATTTATGAGTGTGTTTAATTTGGTGTGGATCCAAATCAGATTCCGCATTTGATGGATTTGAATAAGGTTTCTTAGTGAAGAGGATGTGATCCACTGAGTGTCGTTCTCGTAGACACACCTCTCTGCAGAATGCATCTCAAACTACTTTCTGTAAAGTCACACAGATGAGGGTGTGGATATTTGACGCTCAGCAAATTAAATCCATACAGGTAAATCACTCCCTCGTGCTGCTGACATCTGTTGTCACACTTCTGCTCTAATCGTTGTGTTTCTGCACAACAATGTTTTATCAACCATGAGCTGGAGACAGTGCTGCTATATGCTTCCTCACCTCTCCTCATATTCATCACTGTTGTTTGTTTATTCTTTTTTTTTTTTTGCAATGAATGATGCATTGATGACAGATCGGTAGCAGAACACGTCTGTGTTTCTGATCCTGTGCACGGTGAGAGGCAGCTCTAATGACGAAAAAGTCACTCCACAGCACCAACGCTCAGAAAGCGACTGTCAAACTGCTCCACGTGTCTTGTTACGACTCCACGTTTTTATTTTAATTTTAGACTCATGTGGAGTAAACATGATGGGATGTTCTGGTGCTGTGTTCCTCAAAATCAAAAGCTGGAGAGGCAGCTGGATTTCTTGGAAACAAGAATCCACGTTTCCAGGCTCCAATGTATCTGCTTTTGTCCGAACCATCAGTCATGAGTTTGGATCAGTCTGTGTCCTCAGAAGAAGAAACGACAGGAAGCTACAGTGTCTCAGTTGTAATCACAATGACAAGTGACGGATCATTGACAACAGCTTCTACTGAAGAGGTTTTTCAGAAGTGGAGAGTTTTTACATGTTTTTAAGGAGTTGCAAAGAATGGAGCTGACGACAGACAATCACCAAGTAGCTTGTTACAGCGTTTAGACTACTACTTAAATTAAGAAGGAGACATTTAAGTAAACCAACACATCAGCCGATATGTAAAGTGTATTAAAAATGGCAGTAATTCCTAATATGACGTTTTAAAACAGTTTTGACAAAGAAATGTAACTGAGTCTTTACTAAACTTTATTATAAATAACTATGAATACAAAGAACACACCAATTATATAGATCTTGAATTAAGAAAATAAACGATTTTACATAACATTTCTGCATCGTTTATACTGTCAAACAAAACTAGATTATATATTGGCAAACATAAACAATGTTTTTATACTGATATGTGAAAGGCTGATAAATTGGCTGTTCTCTTGTTCTCTGGAACAAAACATCTCTTGTGTCACTTTAACTCAAACATTATCAGACCTGACGTCAACCTGCTCCAGCTGTTTTTTTAAGATTTTGGTTTGTTGGTGTAAATCTTTTATCAGACGTCTTGTTTGACAAAAAACAAATTGTCTAAATAAAATAAGAAAGATATGTTTCCACTTCAACTAAACAAGCAATATCAGCAGCAGTGATAAATCACTTATACACTGGAGCACCATATGAGCACAAGCATTATATTTGATTTATATTGTGACAAGAACATTTCAACATGTTTCCCAGATCCAATCCAGCATTAATCCTGCTTTAACCCAAAACATTAACTTCATTAAATTTTACTGACATTTTGTGTGTGTGCCCGGTCCGGTCCCACACTCAGGGTTTGATCATTTCATCAAGTTTTATGATGGGGGGGTGTAAGTCGTTAGTCGTATGAGTCAAGTACTAATAAAACTCTCGCTGGTTCCTGCTGCTCCTTAAACGTAGGTAGAGTGGAAGAAAACACGACTACTGGGAACAATTAGAGCTTTTAGAGGAAAGGAGAACTAAATTCTACTCTAAGTATTTAGGGTACCGGTGGGATTCAGCAGTGGGGATGAAAACTGAAGTCTGTAAAAAGGTAAAAACGGTTGAACAGTCAACAGTTTATGTTACAGCTCATATAATGTGTCCTTACTGACTGTGTATGTGAAGGGTAAAAGTGGAGGGCAGTCAATACAGTTACGGAATGTTTTAATATAAGGGGGAGGTTAATCAGAGTTCTAGTGCTTAGTCCATTTAATACAAATCATTTTGAATAATGAGTCTCCTTCGTAATCTTGATTAAATTTGGAGAGTTTAAGTGAATGAGGTTTTACACGTTTTACTGATGCTAAAAAAAACAACAACAACAAAGGACTTAAAGGCTGTATATGGCCACCTCTATGGTTTTAGTAATAATAATTATAATCACTGTTCCTATGGTAAACTCTGAATGCTCCGATTTAGTTTGAAAACTCCAGGGCTGCTCTTTAGTCTGGATGTGCAGAAAACAGATGTTTGGAAACAACGATGCAGTCGTTCACTTCCTGATTGGTCGTCATCAGTCACGATTTGACTACCAGCAATGAGGCAACAATTTACTTTCCACCATTATTGTCTCTCGTTTGGAGGATTTTCTGTAACTAAGCAACCAAAAGCAGAGAAGACAATCCGCTTCCAGATTACATGGCCATGTATTATGTTTCTTCAGGTGTGCTAGCATGGACAAAGAATAAACGGTTGTTTTTCTGTCACAGCATGACAATCTTTAATTAAACCTGTCAGCAATTAGCTGTTTGAAATGTGCTTTTAAATCATTGACATTGAGTCGGTACAAATAAAGCTGCAAAGAAGGCAGCTCATGTTGTGAGGAGCAAGCTGTGGAAACGTATTTATTTCCACCACTTCAGCAGTGGATGATGATTGTGTTGCGATTTTTCTGTAAGTCTTAAGTCTGTAGGTTTTGGGACTGGACTCAGGACCGTGTCCTGGTTCCTATTCTCTCAGTTAAAGGAAACTGAATCCCAGGTACACAGGACGATGATAGTTTAATCTCAATCTCCTGCTTCGCTGATGTTTTGGCTCCTGAAGTCGGTTTTTCCTCCTCGTTCCCCTCTTAGTGTCGCCCTGACTCTGATGGAGAGTTTATTGACGGCGTCCCTTTGCAGTACAGTGTTGCAAGTAATGGACATGGATTGTTGGAGCGTGTTGAGCACAGACACACAATAGATGACATTAACTTATACCGGAGTGAAGGCCAGCTCGATGCCAAGCTCATCAGCGGACCGAGACCGTGAATGATAGAAGCTGCGACGCCGACAGGGACGATGGATGAATGTCATGTCACAGACGAGGGCTTGTGGCAAATAACTGGTAATTCTCCAGAAGGTAAATGATAATTCACTGGCAACACTTTCCCGGTGTTGTGTGTGTTTGTGCTTGTTAAAAAACACCTCATTTATCTCATGGAATATTTCCAGAAACCTGTTTTATACTTCAGAAAATATTCGATCAGTATGCACCTGATTCATGTAACGAAATTACATATATAATTGATTTTTAAACATCTCTGTGACAAAAAAATATTAAAATGAACTTAGTTACCCTTCCGTGAATTAACTTAAATTTTAACCAGTAATTGTGGCTTATGTAAAGGTCTGGGCAGCGTCCTACATCAGTATTTCTTTCTGTACTTTCTGTAAAAAGTCTATTTCTGATTTAAGATTTTCTTTTTTCTCCCAGTCCTCCTGCAGATCACTTCTGAGGTCTGAGATATTTTTAGGCTGTCGTGTTGCACACGCAGCATGTTTAAGATCCACCCGCGGATTTTCAAGGATGTTGAAGTCAGGGGGACCTCGAGGGTCGTTAATAAAACCTTCAGCTAGTGTGTCTTCAAGTATAGAGCACAGTGAGGTAGGAATTTGAATCATTGCTCTGTTGTAGGAGCCGACCTCTTTTCACTCTGACTGCGGGACATTTGCATCCACATATTTTATTTCTCTTTATCTGTGCCACAGTGTTTTCTGGTGTGACAGCCACTCTACCTCAAATCAGAATATTTCCACCCCTGTGCGCAACAATCGGTAAAGAGGTGTTTGGAGGTGGGGTGGTTTAGTTTTTCTACTTCTGTAAATAAAAAATATAGAAAGTAAAAGAACCTGATTATTCGAAGGCAAGAAAATCATAATGTCTGTTTACTGATGGTGTGGTATCTTTCATTTTTTAACAAAAACAATTAATTTTATGAATTGTGAAACTGTGATTTGCTTCTTTCCTTTATTCGTCCCAATTTCCATGATTCATTTCAGACTTTTCTGTATATTACCAGGTTATAGCCCTTTAGAATTTAGATTAGCACTGCAACCGGTGTTCACAATTGATTATGATATATTATATATAACAAAATTTTTATATTTTATAAAAAGTCTTCTTGTTTCCCAGAACTCAAATATAAGTCGTACAACTTCTTGCTTTGTGTGATATACCAAGGGGACGGATTCATTGTCCAAGAATCCATTGATAACAGAGCTCACTATATATTTATAGAGAAAGAGAATTAACTCTTAAATGACATTTGTGTTGATTAAGTTGATCAAATATGAGGATCTGTTATATTTCTTTGTCAAATATGGCAGAGAAAATTTAATATATAGGGTTTGATTGTTGTTTGTGACAAAACAAGTAGTAAGCATCACCTTGACCAGATTTAGCCATTTTTCTTAATTTCTGTTGAAGAAATTAACAGATACTGAAAACAATACTTCTCTGTAGTCGTGTCTGTGAGGTGCAAGTGACACAATGACGATCAAAGAAACAGCAAAACCACTGATTTTTACAATATATTTAATTCGATTTTTTCTTACAAAACAATTCCCCCATAAACCAGACCACACAAAATGCATAAAGAAAACTGTACAGTCAGTTTTGTCATGTCGGAACCAGTTTTTAAACATGAACAATGTTATCTACAACAGTGGCTCCTATAAATGACTATCACACCAAGCGGTTCAGCTCTGCAGCCCCGTGTCTGGAGGGTTGGAGGAGAGGTACAGAAATAGTCGTGTGACACTGAAGGTAGATCCCAACAAACAACATGAGCTTAGCCAATAACATAGTTATTACATCAGCGAACGCAGGCATGGCCTCTTTGTTCTTGCCCTCCTTGGCTCTAGTAGCGATGTCAAACTGCCGAATCGACCTTAAGAGTTAAGCTGACAGACGTGACAATGAGAGGGCGGAAAAGTGACGTTTTCACAAGCAACTGTAAACTGTATGAGACGGTGAGAGATCACTGAGGTCGATGATAATCATGTTGATGATCTATTTTCATTACATGCATTTCTCTGAGCTGTCAGATACTGTGGATTACGCGTCCGAGCCGTCGGGGGGAGTG
Organism: Limanda limanda; assembly: GCF_963576545.1. Lineage (NCBI taxonomy): Eukaryota > Metazoa > Chordata > Actinopteri > Pleuronectiformes > Pleuronectidae > Limanda > Limanda limanda. The sequence continues at coordinate 12,312,796 of NC_083649.1, read as the reverse complement.
ACATTGAATGTGACAGTGACTGTAGGAGGCGTCAGAGCCTGAATCTTTTCACAATAAGATTTCTTTCTTTTCGTTGAAAAAACCCAGAGAAAACTGGGCTACCCATTCGACAAATTTCAATTCAGGTTAACATAAATGATGCTATATTATTTCTCTCCTCAGTGCAACAGTGGTCTAGGAGACTTGGTCAACATCATCACGTCATTGCCTTCAGAAGGTTAATCAAACAGGCTTTCATGCCAGAATGGTTTTCATGGCAGATTAGCAGCAAATATCTAAATCACAAACAAGAACGACAAATCTGTTTCACTCCTGTGTTTACTTTTTTTTTTTTTCTTACAAAGCTTGCTTTCTACCCTACACATCGCATCGGGGAGTTACGGGCACAGCTACCTATTAGAAGAAGATGATTAATATTTAATTTGGGCTGTTGTTTGTTTGTGTAATGGATCAAATCCATGAGTGGATATTCCCCGTTCACAGGCCTCCAGCTGGTTTTACAGTCGGACACTTTTCTTACAGTCCCACAGAACTTTTTTGTACATTAGAGTTGGACTTTGACCTGTTATTTTGTGGGCAGCCGAGGCCTTCAGAGATAAATGTGAGTTTAATATCGTTTGATATTGACCCGCCAAAAAAAAAAGATCAACAACCGCAAAATCCCAGAGGCTGTGAGTATTTGTGCAGTGATAAACACTGTGTACAAGAGAACTTCCCACGTTCAGTTTATATCACATTTCGGCTCGAGAAAATAACACGACGAGTGGCGGCAGCTGTGCTGTGATGAGGTGAAGACAACCTCGCAATGTGAAGCAATAACAAGACATATTTAATACATATTTCAACACTATTTCTCAAGTTTTATTTATCTGTTTATGTATTGCGATGTTTATTGTTCTGACAAATCAATTACTTAAATTGCCCAATTTCCATTGTTATTATTAGTTACAATCGCCCTAAAAAGCCTCGGTACTATTCTTAGCAGCAATTAGATAAATTTGAGTTTGTATCTGACACATTGATAAGATTACGTTGTGAAAGGTGGACAAACCAAACATTTTTCAGAAACAATCTTGTTCAGGATATTTTTTATAGTTAAGACTATCTGATCAATTGCAGTTGAGACAGCATTAAAGAGACAGCATCAAACAGTAGGAGAAGAACAAGAAGCACAAGCGTGTCACAGATTTGCTGCCGACTTGGCTTCTGAAGAAATGTTTGAACAACAAAGACGATTATTATCTAAATGAAACCGTTGATTCAATCCTGCTTTTGAACAGACGACAGAGGTACGCCCATCTACAAACCAATCAATGTCAAGTAAAGATAAAATATGTTGTACAAACATTTAGTGAACTTCCTATATAACTATGATAACCAAAACTAACCTTGATCACCCTTGTGTGAAAACGCCCTCAATTACTGACACAATACAAGTTGAACTGGGACACTGGACTACAAAACCACTCTCTCCTTTACTTCAACACAATCTTCGTCTGAGTACAGACAGCACCGTGCAGCCAGCACGTGGACTCGATAACAGCAAAGTGTTTTTTGGTTGTTTTTTTTGGGGCCTGTCATCCAGTCATTTTATCCAGCCACTGGCGACGTTTGTCATTTTAACCGGGGAAAGCGACAATCTCTACACTAATGGGATTGCTAATGAGAAGGAGGGAGAAGTCATAACAGATTTGTTGCTGTTGGAGGGTTGTGAGATTTGCCAAGGCCGGCGTCAGAACAGAGTCAATCATCAGCTCGACCGAGTAATTTTTCCCATTCGCACGCTCCAGTTTTTCACTTTCCTCTGAGCCACTGCACTGTGGCTGCTTTAAAGAGAGCAGTGCTGCACGGAGAGCAGGCTGATGTGGACAAAACACAGCAGAGAGCATGAAAGAAAGGATCGGATGTTATCAGCTTTATTTCAGCCGATACTGATCCGTTAAAACAAACCCGGATCGACCCCAATACAGATGTTTGGAATCAGCTTGGGACATCTACAAAGAAAACACTGCTTCCTCCTTTCATGCTGTAAATGAGCATCAGTGTTACTGTGTATTTAAAACACTAAATTAAAACTGATTTCATTTAGCAGAAAGACGACATTATGTTATCATGGACTATGGGATACATTTCTTGCTTCTGGCTGTTTTGTGCTAAGCCTGAGAAGCTGTCGGAGTCATTTTATTTGCTATTACCAGCAGAATGTAGAAATACACTTTAAGAAGTATAATTCCTCAACTCTTTGCTTTAATTTGGTGACAATCTTATGAGATTAGAAATGTGGATTTTTAAGGAGCATACCAATTCTGCCAACAATGAGAAAAATAGCATTTTATTTGCTTTTATCTTGGCGGAAAGTGGATAATACTGAGGGCTGAATATTCAGGGCTCTACAGCATAAAAACGAAAAAGCTGATACCCTTCAACTGACATCCATTTGATCCAATAACCATCAAGTCTGTTGCCTGAGTATTGATGTATAAATCTCAGCACTACTGTCACTTATAGGAGACACTGGGGTCCCAGTACGTTTTTAAACATTAATTTATCTACAAAGAAGCAGAAATGCTTTCTCCTGCTAATGGATCATCATTGTGATGGTTTGTGCAAATGACCAAAGCAAATAACACAAAAAGACAATGTTCAACCACAGAGAGAGAAAATAAAATCTGCCGTTTGGTTTTATGAATGAGTTGCTGGTGTTTTATTTTGAGACGAGGTTTATGAAAAGGAGGTTCGTTATATTTACGTATTGATGCTAAACGTATCTGTACAGTTTTGTAATTTAACAGTATGTATGACTGGAAACAGCTCATGTCGATAAAAATGTATCCGTTCTTTTAAAACAGGCAGCAGGTTTGAGATACAGAATATATTTCTCCTGTGGAGTTGTGGTAATTTCCAGAATACAAATGTGGCAGCCGGGAGCAAGTTTTCTATTCTTTCTGCCAAAGTCTTGCAAGTTAAACTGAGTCATTACCAAACGAAAAGTATACGTCTACCTGCCTCCTAGTTTGATCTTGACACCCGGCTTTCTGGGAGGATGTACAAATGCTCACAGCCAGTCAGATTGCAGAGTTGATGCTACTTTGGCACGGCCTCAGCATGTGGGTCAGCATAAACTGAAGTCATTACCCTGAGGGAATCTGCTAAGTGGCATTTTCAGGCTCCACAGCACAGAGTCGTGCTGCAGGCACAGAATAACTGTGAGAGACAGCGTGGGACAGATTATACCATTCCGAGAGACCGCAGGGTAGAGACGGCGAGCGAGACATCCATTGTCGACGGCTAATGGACCAATCGGGCTCTTTGGATAGACAATGTAAATAGGGGGGTATTACACGTGTGCAAAAAGCCAGCCTCTTCCGGTGTGAGGAGAAAGAAAAGGTTCAGAGGGAGGATACGGGACAATACCATGACGGAGGCGATGGACGGATGAGTCGGTAGCTTCTAACTGGACTCAGAGCACACAACACTAAAGGCAGACGGGACAGACAGACAGTTTGTGGTGATTATATGCAGCACTGGTGAAAACGACAAACATGGTTGAGATGAACAGAATTGGAAAGCTTTTTACTCTAAAAAAAGTGAGCATTGTGCATAGTTCATAGTTCGTTAATAACCCCTCTTCAGGTACCTATTTGCTGTGATAACATGGAAGGAAGTGCAATAATGTACAATTCTTTATAGTTAAGTGCACATAGATCACTGTTGCACTGAACGGCATTGACACTTTCTCCCAATAGAAATATCACAACAGGGTTTCTTAATGTTTTCTCAATTACTCTATGTTTTTAGTGTACTTTAGTTACAATAAACCCAGGTGTGTTTCCCTCGCGCTCAGTCCCAGGGTTGAGTCCACATCTTGTTTTCATAGAAATCTTTATAATAGGTAATTTGGCCTGATTTTTCCTTTCTTTATTTTTTTTTGTCTTTCCCTTAACCTACGACCCCTGCTTTGTTTTTTTCTCTACTCATACCTCGCCGACCCAGACAACTGTGTTCCCTCTCTTGATGTCTGACACCTCGCAGTGTGGCGTTCTCTGTTTGCCGTTCAGGACAAAGAGGGACTCGGCCGATGGCGTGACCAGATACTGTCCGAACAATCCGCTTGAGACCACCACTCGGTTGGGGACGCCCCAGGGCCAGGCTTGAGGGGCCAGGGGCTCCTTCAGGCTCCGGAGAACCTCAGCGTGCCCCGAGGACAGATCGGCAAATAGCAGGTCCGTGCCTGAGCCTGAAGTAGCCACCACCAAGTGCTGGTTGGACTCAGTGAAGGAGGGCTGGAAGACCAGATCGGAGACAGCTACAGGCTCGTCCAATACCTGGTTCAGAGCCAGCTCCCCCTGGAACGACACTGTCTGAACTATCAGCTTAGAGCTCACGGGATCGGATGTCACGATGTAGCGGCCGTCCGGGGACACGAAGGGCTGCCCCGTGATGTTCAAGTTGGGACCAATCACGGCGTCCGTCACGCTGTCGATGAGAAGCTGGGGCGGGGCGTGCAGGCTGCTCTTGCTCTGGCATTGGACAAAGTAGAAGCCGCTCAGATGCGTGTAGGCCATGCTGACGGGGATGCAGCTGTAGTTCTTCAGGCTGATGGTCTTGACGCGGTGGAGGGTCTCCAGATCAATCTTGTGTACCGCAGGTTCATTTTTGAGGAAGACAAAGGCAAACCTGAATCGACAAAGTTCAGAGGAAAGGTTAATAGCCTTTCTAGATTTGGGTGGGCAGTGATTAATACCCATCGAGATTCTCATTAGAATTCTCATTTGCTCTTTTCTCCTTTACTTCAGCTGGACAGCTGTGATGAGTGAGCAATGAGGTCGCCTCTGTTTTAAGGTCAGAGGTGGCTGAACATGTGTGTGTGTGTGTGTGTGCGTGCGCTGATTTACCTAACGTGAGTGATGATGAGGTTGGTTGGAGGAATGAAGAAGTCATTGACTCTCTGGAAAGTTGTGCGGACGGCTCGATGGACTTCTCCAACACTGGCTTGAGGAATTACCTGCAGAGAAATGCATAGAAAGGACATGAATACAAAAACAAAGGTGTACACTTTTCAAACTGAGGTGCATGTTCCCAGTGTGGAGAGAAGACACATCTTTCTTAGAAGAAAAATCTCTGAGAACCTTAATTACTGCATTAAAAGAAGGACACAATCCCAATCCACCAAATCATTGTAATCTGACTGATGTCATAACCGCACCCGTGACCTTTTAGCTTCATTGAAACCGTCCTGTAGCTGTTTTCTGTAAATAAAATAAAGGCTCATATCTCAGGTCGTGTCCAGGTGACGTGCTCATACATCCTGGAGCAGATAAAGCATCCTCCTCGCTGATGGTTGTCTTAGGGGCGCCCGGCCCAGTAAAAGCCCCATCCCTCATGTCACACACCTGGCACTGAATCAGCATGTTTGTAAAGTGCATCCACTTTTGATGGGCTCCCGATGCAGCGCCTCGTCCGTGACACGCGCTTCATCATGCATGCCTACATGATCAGGTCACAGACAAGGACGAGCCAGCATGCTTTATGGGAGCTTCACATGTGACACCGGGCATTTTTCAAGAAGCACAGTCAACTTCTGCACTGTGATGCTACTTTCCCAGAGTGAAACCAGTTCTCTCCCCCCTTGTCATTTTTTTTAAAAACCGTCGCACTCTCAGAGAAACCCCCGGCTCATTGAAGTGGTTCTGGGTTTCAACACCTAGGCAAATGTTGCTAGAGAGCATATAGAATATTCTTTTAAAAGGAAAAAGAACTGAGTGTGAAATCTATTTTGATGTCTACACCCACACCACTGAAGTAAAGCCTCTACCTGATGCACAGCGGGGGGGCCGAACTCAACACTCCTTCCTCAGAACTACCGAACGCAAGGAAATAAGAATAGCAAGTTTAGTTGCCGAGGTTGTTAACTCTGCTGAAATATATTCCTCTGGAATAGTTTATCCATTTTTAACTATATAGATCATCTCTTTTTTTTTCTCTCTGCTTGCAATACTTAAAAAGAGTCCTCGTTAAAGGAACAGCCATTACAGCGGTTGTAGAACACAATGGCGGGAGGTAATGAGGTTCAGTGTAGTATCGCTCATGTATTATTAGGGCAGCTGCCGTGGTCTCCAGGGCTGCAGGTGCTCTCAACTTTAATGCCCCCGGTTTCCCTTTGTCATTGCTCATCCTTGGATTTCATATCCATGCATTCGGCAACGAGGCCCGATTCAGTTTGTGCTCTGCTCCCGTCTCATTGACCGCCTGAGGGGGATTTAGGTTCTGACTCTGTTGCTTTTTTGCTTTTCAACAACATTCACTCTCCAGAAGCCTTGAAGCCACCCCCCCCCCCACCCCCCTGCTCTCCATAACCACAATAGATCCAAATGAGATGGCGTTTCTCTAATGCCCCGGTGTATTTGTGTCATCTAGGAATTCAAATGAATCTCACAAGGAACTTTACAACAACCGGATGCCTCTCATGTTTCCTCGGGTATAGAAATTGAGGGCAGAATGAGTCGTTTTGTTGCTGCTGGGGAGCAATAAAAGGACTTAATGGGTTCTGTGGAAGTCTCTGGGATTGTTACTCAAGATCAATGTTCAATGCCGAATTTCAAAATGTGAAATTAAAACTTTGTGATTTCCTCCCAGAGGAAAGTATTATGGGTTTGTAAATCTATGCATTTTTGATATCAGACAATGGTCTAAATTTGTTTTCAGACCCTCCTGAAAACAGGGCTGGTAAATGGACGTCACAAAGTACAGATAACTGTCAAGAAATAAAAGTTAATCAACAAGCGCTTCAAATGAAACAACAGAATACGTTGTTTTTGTTTGAAGTGATTTCTGGTCCAAAGCTCCCATCGGCAGGAGGACAGCAATTCTCAGAGCTATTATAAAAAACTGCTACAAAAATAAAACTGACTTAAAATAGTACATTGGCCATTTAATGCTTCCATAGTGATAAGCCAATCAAACAATTTTCCTAATCTGACACCTACAGGTAAATGATGTGGTTGTTGGAGGAGCCTGGTTTGAGGTTAGGTGATCGTCATGATACAAATCATGATGATCATGGTTCAAAGAAAACAATGACGTTTGCTGGTAGGTGGGAGAAAGGAAACTGTGGTCTTCTGTGTCAAAGTCTGACATCCTGTCTGCTCATCAAACTACCCCCCCCCCTCCCCTCCTCCCTCTGTGGATTTTGTGCCTGTGTGAAAACATCACACTATTTCCTCTGTTGCTCCCAAAAGAAACAAGTCAGACATGTTTGTCCCTTACACATGAACATGGCAGACAAGCCTCAGTGTAAAGGGTGACTTAAAGGAGAGAGGGTTGGCTGTATATGATGTAACTGATGTCCCTGCTGTCAAGAAACAAACCAGGGATGTAGAGAGACCAGTAGGTGGTTTTCTTTAAACTGAATTTTGACAATTTCTACTAGATAACATTTACAGTTTTGAATAAAAAGATGCTTAAGTTTCTGTATGACAGATTGAAAACTAATGCCTAAAAATAATGTATTTATACGACACAATTCAAAACCATGTAACAGTGTCTTTGACATTAAACAGAGCTGAGCCTCAGAGGGATTAACTGAGGAAAAAACTCATGGTTTCCTGTTATGTGAAATATTTTTTGTGGTTTATTTTCTAATAGCGGATGATCAGTCTCAAACACGTACTTGGCAAAGCTAAGAGAGAGATAAATTGGTCGAATCCAGATGGGAAACACTTTGCCCTTGTGTGTGAGAACGCAGAGAAAACAATATGGCCGTGAGTTAAATGTCTTCCTGGCACGTAGACGCAGCGCGGACTGACAGTCTGAAAGGCCATGTCTCTCTCCGCTCAGCAGAGATTCCTCCATTTGTCTTCTCTAATGAATTGACAATCACGATCCCTCTGATGTTTACACAGAGATAGTGAGCCATCCTAAAACTTGGCGGCTTTAAATCACTGCACAGGCACACAACCGCAAGTCATGTGTGCACACATTAACACGCACACTCACACTGACGCACACGTATGATCCGCTGAAGCGAGGCGGTGCCGGTGGTGGCGACCGGCTGCTGCTGAGCAGGTCAATTACATTCATTCCAAATGATAATGACATTATCAGACCATTTATTTGTCGGGTGATCCACGTGGCCTCTAATCCATTTTGCGGTTTCCCTGCAATTGCATTTTTGAGTGATTCATACCCCGATCTCTAATTATTCATTACTCCTGAACAACTGCGGGAAACCGGGAAATTAATTAAATGGAAAGAACAAAAAAAAAAAGGTGTTTTTCTGCAGTTCAGACAGCACACGCAAAGAAAGAAATGTTATGCAAAGCTGCTTTCAATATTCCGATTGTTTCAAATTATATGAGGAGGAAATTGTTTTGTTTGTGACAAATCAAAAAAACATATTTTCATGGATTTTTCTGCCTCATTTAAAACTATAATCTCGCACAGAAGTTTAAAAAGCAACTCAGAGAGGAATTTTCAGCGAGTACACCCACTCACAACCTAAGCACAGGCAGTATACGTGCAAACACACCAGGCCTGCTTGGCTGTGCAGATTGTAAATCAGTAGAGAACTGTTACAACCCACTCACACACACATGGTTGTTTCTTTTACTATATTGTGTTGCCAGAACATAGTGTCACCTTTAGATCCAATGCAATCTACCACGACTCTGTGACACTTTTAAGTGTCTTTCAAAAACATTTATAGAAATAAAAGTGTTAAGTAGAAATATCACAACAACATGAAGTGTTATGTGTTGAACAATTTGCAATCAATAAGAGCTACACAACCATCGATGAACTAGTAATAATTCACAGGAAATCTCGAGTGTTCAAAACCAAGAATGGCATTAAAAAAATCATTATGTATTTAGATGATTTTTCTGAATTTGAAATCAGTCATTTCACTGTGAAGAATTAAACATTTGAGAGTGAATCATCCGTCTGAAATCCTCACGTGGACAGATCATCCCCCAACAGTGACGACGGAACACAACACCTCACACCAACATAATGGGATCCTTCCCTCCGATGGGACAAAGCAGAACAATAAACATGTTTGTGTCTATTACAGAGATTACAATGGGATCCCTCGGTGGCTTTACCTGTAGCGCTGTCCTCCACACACACACACACACACACACACACACACACACACACACACACACACACACACGCTTAGTAAACACCAGCCCCATAAAAACAGCATCATCCCTCTCCCCATGGACGCCAGCTCTGCTCCCTTTCCCTTCCCCTCCACCTCGTCGACCCTCTCTGACTTGTCCTCTCTCATCGCTCGTCTCACCCGATCCCCCCGAGGTGGATTAAATACAACCACACCTGTGATCATTTCTCATTTGTGAAGGCTCTAACACCAGCGGTCCGATGGGACGCCGGGTACAAGCCGACGGTGCCGCAGCTGTGAATTGCTGTTCTGCTGGCTTAGTAAACGCTGCAGAACGTGCGCAGGCTCAATGTTGTCACGCACATAAACAGGAGCACGGGTACAAAGCCGAGCTCAATTAGTTATGAGATGCTGATTTTTTCTTGCTTTGTGAAATTTTTACATAGATTATATTCAACCAGGCGAATAATCACTCACCTCGGTTCACAAACCCATGCATAGAAACAGTAGGAGGTGTGGAAAGAGACAGTAATAAAGAGGGGCTCCTTTCTTCTTTTTAAGCTGCACTGTGATAGATTGCATGTTAAATAAACTTGCCAGGTATACAAATGAGGCTGCGACAACAGTGGACTTCCTGTTCATTAATCAACGGCTTCATCAGATACAGGAAGTGACAAAATAAAAGTCATAGCCAAAATACCCAAAAAGTACTTTTTCCACCCCCAGACAAACAAGACCCCTTAATCCATAGAGGATCCTAAACTTGTCATCCCACTTACACGATTATAAACCTTTTAATTCACTGACATCATGTCGCCTGAAGAGAGTTATCACCTGAGTCTTCGTCTTTTTACTTTACCGAGTTTTACTGACTTAAAGTTTATTATTTAAGTGTCCAACTGCTAATACTTTTATGACAGAGGGTTTATAGTGAGACATTCACACAAACACACTTACCTGAAGTGTTGGGTGTGTTCTGTCCATGTCCCCCCATGTCAGGACCCACACCTGGTCATGTGATTTGTCATAGAGCATCTTCACTGGAAAAGCATCTGTTGCCACTGCCTAGAGAAGAGAGAGGGGGGAGAAATGTGGATTCATTATTCTTGATCGCAACGTGCCAACATATTGCCATTTCTTTCTTTGTTCCTTAGGGGGAACTGAGAATTCAACCGACGTCACACTACTGGTCAGCCGACTGAGTTTTTGGGAGTTTCCCAAATGGCCGCTGCTCTTCTAAAATAATATGGCAAGAACGGTTTCTACTATCGGACAACTTTCATGACTTTGTGGACTTTCCATAGAAGAAATTAGTTCTGAAACACTAGAGAGGTGGGCTAGTTATTTCTATTCTACACAAAATAGTGACTATATCAGTTGAACGGGACTCTAAACACTTTACCTTGCTGTGCAAAGTCTGATATAATATTGGAGCTGATGTGCAAACATGTAAATGACCAAGTATCCGTTTCAAAATAATGTCATCATCAATCATATTCTTATTCAAAAAATCTACTTTCAGTTAAGCCGTAGTTATCAAAATAAAAAGCTCTCTAGCAAAACCCAGAATGCTTCACTCACAGACAACAGAAATGAAAAAGAGGTTTCTCTCAGATGATTTTCACACAGGATAATGGACCAAACAGAGCAACACATGAAAGAAAATAACTGTGACCTTGTTGAGAGCCAATAATGGGCTTATGTAGTCTCTCAAGAAATCATCCTTTATCCAAATTCCAAGTGTAATCTGACATCACATTGAAACAGTGAGCGAGGACTAAGGACAGCATGTGTACTTTTACTGTCACGGCTGCAGAGGTTTGACTGACACTCACGTGAGGAGAAAGACCAGAAATAGAAAATGACTTGCAGAGACAATGAATGGGGAAGAGAGAACAGGCAAACGGCAAAAAGGGAGAGAGGGAGATGGCGAGCGTGGTGCACATTCAACCTCGGGTCTGCTGCAATGTCAACAACAAGGAATAACACAATCCATTACCCTGCTTCTGGCTGGGTGGACAGGGAGCTGCTGACACCCTCACCAGTGGAGCGAGACCACGAGCTCTGTGTTGAGTAATGGGAGGTCCGGCCCTCTGCTCTCCACCGGTCAGCCAAGTGTCAACTCAGCATGTGTGTATGCACGTGTGGGTTATATACATTAGGTACAGTATGTGTGTGTTTAGCCTCCTCGATGATGGGAGCAGTTAAAGCTTAGGACAGGGCCATTCAGAGGCAAGCTCGGTAATACCCCGGAGCTCGGGTGGGATACAGCCGTGTCACAAATCTATACAGCCCCAGTCAGGCCCCCTCAGGCATTTTAGTTGGCTATATTTCTATTCTTTTATAACAAATGGTAAAGACTCAGTCCCAACCCGATCCCAGGCTGCGTGCGGTGATTTTACCATATGACGTGTGTGTGTGTGTGTGTGTGTGTGTGTGTATGTGTGTGTGTATAATGCACTTCTTCTTGTGGCTGCAATGTGGATATTTTTTCATTTACTACTGCAGTGTGCCCGGCAGCAGTGGAAGTTATTCTTGTCTGCTAAAGAAATATAGTACTAAACAGTATTTACCGGCATGTTGTGCGCACATACAAGTGTAGGTGTGGCTGCACTTCTTGTTATTGTGCTTTTGGATGTTGTTGTGTTATGAGCTGTGGCTGCACGGCCGCTGTGCGGTTCTTAAGGTGTTTTTGTCATCTCCTTGTGGTCACTAATAGTTTGTTAAATATTCTTTCAAATAAAAGATGATATCTATATTTTCTTAGCCCATCAACATCATGGTCCAGCTCCCCCATAGAACAGAGAGAGAAACACATTCTGGAACCTTGTTAAGAGGATTGAGAGGAAAGTGCTCATAATATGCTTTTCAGGGGTTTTCCTGTCCAAACAGATTACTGCACTGAGCCAAACTTTTTCATCGTGGAGCAGCACGCTACAATCACGACTGGCCAGTGTTTTTGTAGATTAACAAAACCAACAGACTTATGATTCTTCTCTAGAGAAAGAATTTACACTGGGAGTCTCTTTTTTATTCTGCTGCTGTGGCCCATAGTTTCGGCTCATGTGATGGTATTAGTGCAGAAGCAGCAGGGGGGCACTTAAGTGAACTTGCATTTGAATTCTAACACGCAGGATTTGTGTGCACCACCAACCAACACATGGCATCTAAGAATTAGATAGAGCTGAGCAGGAAATATGATAATGCATCTGGGATCCCACACTCAGTGGTCGTTGCTTTGTGCGATGCAGGATATCCCAGAAAGACACACAAATACAAAATTTGTTTAGACATTATTTTAAAAAGTTCATAAAACTCCTCCTAATGCAATAAATCTTTCAAAGTGGAGGAAGTTCAAAGGATGTCTGGCAAATGGGAACTAAGGACTAAGTCACATTTTATTTCCTGTTGATAATGTAGCTGCAATTTAGGGAGAATATTTCAGCTGTGAAAATAATCTTATTTCTCATCCACCAAACTATTGCAAAATATCTTGTTTTTTACTGGGTTGGGCTTGCAGCTGTTGTTAACTCAATCTTGGCTAGATTTGAAACAGTGAAGAGCTCTGCAGAGTCAACAACAGATTCAAAGTGACAGATATTATATCTTGTGTGTACACTTTGACAGACAGGTGATTTCACCGAGGTGCAGAGCATAAACCCCCACAGCAATAAGAGATTTCTGTGTCAAAACACAAATAAAAATGTCATCCTTCAGGAAACCCGAATATTTACTTTATAAAACATAAAGCTTTTTTTGAAGCCGCTTGAAGAAAAGATTCCGATTTGAGCTCAGAGAAAAAGAACAAGTGTCACAGAAATGGTTTTAAAATTGCCTGCTGCTTCACATTGATTTACTGCAGCTCAAATGAAACAACCAAGGTGAGCTAATGCGAGTACATAACCCGAGGTCTTTGCCCTGGGTTTTTTTTTAATTAGCCGATGTGGCGTTTTGTTTTCAGACGCAGACTTAGCCGGCGCAGGTCTGACACATCGGAGTCAAGGTTAGATCCCTTTGTGGGTGAGAGATCAGGAAGGTGCCGCATCTTTCTGGCACACAACAGCACAGAAACCATGAAAAGGGCTTTATCGGTGCAGCTTCTCCACATGTTTATGGCCTTAACCTAGTGTCTGCTGGGAATCCCGGCGGTGCCCGAGGACTGAGGGGTCTCGGAGGAGTGATGGTTTGAAAGGTGTACAAGGTGTTTTCGCTTAGAGAGAGAAACCGCACAAGGTGATGGAGGAACAATAGATATCAAAATAAGCTTGGCCTCTAAGATTTACATTTCTGTAAATTGGTATATTTTTGTTTTTCCTGTAGAGAGAGGTTTGCCTCCTAAATTTGCATTTGATCGAGGGACTTTTTAAACAGTGACTCTAACAGGAACAACACTTTCTTCTCTGTCAAAGTCTGTGCACAAGCGTATGTAAGAAGATCTTGCTTTTTTTTTATCCTACTTTTCATAAAAGCTTCCCATCTTTGTGTTTAGTCTCTGAAAACCCCACCATACTGACTCTACGATTTCAATCCACTGTTTTGTTCATGCATTCCCTCAGTCACTGAATGAACTACATTCGCTGCTGTTTGACATTTTCCTCTCTCGTCCTCAAAGCCCCGGTTGTGAAGACGCTACAAATGTGCTTTGCGGGAAATAAAAAAGAGCCGAGAGAAAACAGAGCAAGACAACAGAGAAAGAATGGGATGGTGCATTAACCTCCTGCACCCAGAGGCCATCGAGGGTCCTCAAGAAAGAGGGACGGGGGTAGGCGAGAGAAGGATGGGGCGCTCAATAGAAAGAAAGTGGTTTTACAGTGTTGTGAGAAGAGAAAGAGGCAGTTGGTGGACTGCAATACACTGAAGGTCACGTATCTGAGCTGTGAGTGTTGTGAGAGCATCTTTTGTGTGTTCACAGCCAAATAAGGGACGGCATAGATACAATTGTACTGGGTTTCAGACAAATCTCAGCAAATGCTTGTATATAAATATCTAATATTAATCTGTTTTTATACCAATAACAAGGCTCAGTTACAGGTTTATATTGACATTTCCACTTATATCTTCTTTTCTTATTGAGTTGGGCCTATTTCCTCTCATCCTGTATCACTGTATAAATTCTGCTGACCATGGGAAGAAGCCCTCAGGGGTTTGGTCTCTAAACAGCCGTTACAGGGAAGATGAATGGGGAGCACCCACCTTGACACCATATTGTTTCAAGCGCTTGAGGTGTTTTGATTTATTTCACCTTGCATGTGGTCTTCCTACATTGTTGGCAGTTTAGTAGTGTGGCAAATTGAATTGAAGGCACCGCACGCTGGTGATGCTGTTTGACATATAGCCAAGCAGTGGCTTTACGCAGGTAAATTCACTAGATATACTGTTGATTCTAAAATAAATAAAAATTATAATTCAACCGAGCAAATTAATATAAACTAGCTGACATTAACTCTGTAAATTTGGTTCAACATTTTGTTTTTTTCCCAATCTTGCAGGAATAAAAAGATAGTAAAGTACGATAAGAAGAAGAATCAGACCAGTGTTTTGTTTTAATCCTGTTAAGATGTTGTTGTTTTTTAAACAAAGGAGCAAACTTGAGCCAGTAACCCAGCAGATAAACTCAAGGCTTTATTGTTTGTATTTTCAAGCAATATTTTTTCATATTTACCAGACAAAGACTACCTGGTGTGTAAATGTAACACTACTTCAGATAAAGAGCTGGTCCAAGGCTGCAAAAGTGTAAATCCAATAAAGAGCAGAACAGAGCTGCAAACAATATCCTGAACTGATGCAGTAAGATACAGGACCAGCTTGTAGCAGCAAGGGGAAGATACACAGGGGAAATGCTAATTGTGATCAGTTATTCTAATGTTTTGCTAATAGGTTCATCCTGTCAGTTATTCATGTTAATATGAAGTATACTAGAAAAGTTATTTTGGTTTAAGGAAGGTTAAAAAAAACAACACACCACCCTCCGGACTGTGTTCATGCCGCCTGACGCTCTAATGCTCAGTGTGCACACTACTTCATCATCATGAGAAATCCAAAGCTTGACAGGCGAGAGATGGCGAGTTGTGGTCGCAATGCAAAGATCGTGTGGCGGCTGTTTAACAAAATATGAAATGATAAATGGACTGCATTTTTATTACACTTTTATCCAAGGTGCTTTTCACTTTCTATGTCATTCGCACACATTCGCCTTCACCCACTGAGGTGCTGGCCGGACCGTCGGGGAGGGAACTGGGGTTCAATGTCTGGCACAAGGACACAGGAGGAGTTTAGGGGTTGAACCAGCAACCTTTGATTGGGGAGAGGAGGCAACCTGCTCTGCTTACCTAGCACCAAACACCCAGCATTAAATGGAAAATAAAATCTTTGTCCTCTGAACCTTTCTGAAAGAGGTACCTTTGTTCCAAAGTTTTAAACCGTCAGCTACAAACTTCTAGATGAATAATTTCTGAGACGTTCTTAAACTGTGAAGTGACAGAAGTGATAAGCTGCTCCACCCACCTGCACCACCTTCTGTGCCTGGATATCGACGACCAGCAGTCGGCTCTGGAGGGGCTGCGTCACGTAGATGTACTTATCCCTGACGTTGACTGCTGAGGACCACACGCAGTGCTGAGGTGACACCCCTTCACCTTTAGGGCACATCTCCTCCTGCGAGGAACCAACAGAGAACAGAGAGGATGATGGGAGGAGGAGTGGAGCAACACAGGGAGGAGAAGGTTGGCAGGATTTACTCGTGTGTCATAGATAAACAGTATGGTGCTTTTTCCACTCTCATCCATCACTGAGGGTTGGGGCTGGGCAGAACTCCAAAAGTGTGCATTGCCTACTTTCATTGGAATTAAATAATGATCATTTTACAAAAAATCTCTGGAAGTTAATTATTTAAAGGAAACTGTGATTGAATAGTGTGAAAACAAGTTGGACGATATTAATGAGAGGAATCTGAACCCTCTCAGCTCTGAGGAGCTAAAACCAGCAGATATTCCACTTTTTACTTAATAAAAAACAAAAAGTGAAATCATTAACAATCACTTAATATGATTATTAAATAAAAACTATACTGTGATTTACATTTATAAAGGGAATAATACTCTTGTTTAGGTCAGGCAAGGTTAAGCAAATGAATCGATAACACATCTCTCATCTACATGGCAATTCCAAATGCTTAAGAATAATATGTGTGATGTAAAGATCTTGTTTATTTCTTTCGTCGTAATGACTAAGAAAAAGCATTAGTACACAAATGGACTGAAACACCTTCATAGAATAAGATGCATGGAAATAGTGCAGGATCCAAATGAGTTTCCAACCTTGATCTAATCAAATTTTTTGCAATATAATATTAGTCCCTACCTTGTTTCCCAGCTGCAACCAATGTGCATAGTGACGTCTGTACCAGTGTATGTTTCGTTCAAATAACACGTTTACAGTTGATGCTACTCGGTTTGTTGTTTCCCTTTTCAAACCATTGTATTAAATGAGACATTCCTCTTTAAAGTGACATTTTGCAACTCATTCTGCTGCTGACTCAGGTAACATTTCAACTCCACAGGCCCAGAAGCCCGCTGTGTTTGCTGACTACAAATCTATGCACCCCCCCCCCCCATTCCATACTATGTACACTGTATATAATCACTAATGCACGTGCGCGCAGCCTCATAGAGTGTGTTTCAGGAGTGTCTACCTCCTCCCTCCTCCCTCCACCCTCCACCAACGTGGTGAAACTGCTGTTTACAGCAGGAACTGGCTAACACACAACACTTATTGAGTTTGTATTGATCTCTAATACAATTACAGGCGCCTGTAAAACCCAAATCCCTCAGAGCAACAAGCAACTTTTGCCATCTAAAGCCCATTGCTCTCCGAGATGGATGTTCTCTAGTGGATTAAAAACTTTTGGATGTGTGATATAGACTTTATACAGTCTATCACTGGGAACTGTTGACTAATGGACACTATTGAACACATTATAATTAGTGAGATGAGGAGCCTCACTGTGACACATTCAGGGAGGAAGAACGACCTCCATTTTACTTGGAATTTCCCCTTAATACTGGAACTAATGGATCATTATGTTTTCTCTTTGAGGAACACAGCAGCTCCTACTGATCCGTGCTGCCTGTTTGGATCATGGTACATCAAGCTAATCAAGATCTATTACTCACAAGCAAAAGGTGCTTTTAGAGGTTGAACCTGGCTACATGGTACATGTTAATGTAAAAACACACTAAGTGCCATCCCACTGCATGAAATGTAATTTGAAATTTGAAGATAGTCGTCTCAGCCTTTCCTGAAATCTACTTAGTGAAATTAAGTCTTGATAAAAAAAGAAAAGACTTTAAAATCACTCACGTAGGTAGCAACAATCCTCTCCGAGCGCTTCATGTGTCTTCGTATCTCACATTCACTGGGCTGCAGAACTGTGATGCCTTCATCAGAAAACACGTAGAACATGTTCCCCACACTCAGACCTGGATTACAAGACACAACACATGGACATATATTTATTATCAAAGCAACAAATACAAATGAAAAACATCAGAAAAACACAAACCCCCTGTTATGTGACATTGGAGTTGGACATTTCAATTTCCCTGCTGCAGGAAATTGACGGCGTTCACACTCGTAGCATGCTGTCATGTTGGTGCAGGTAGGCAGTGTGTGTCTGCCTGCCATTTTGACAATGCCAACAAAGGGTCCTGTCAGCAACATGTCCACAACGTACAGCTGCAGGGAGAGGCATCAAATTAAAGGCACTGTCTCATACGAGGAGACGTCTCATCTGCTCGCTGTGAACAGCTGCTGATGAGTTACCATGGATCACAGTGTAACGCTGGACCAGCAGAAGAATATTTACCGCATATTCGGGAATATGTCACAGGAACGGAGATAATAAGCGTGAGCAGGTAAACACAAAACTTTAAAGTGATCGATTTGTCAGACTGTTTTGGCACTGAAGCGCTGTCAGATGAAACAAAGTGAACCACTGACTGAACACTGAACT
Organism: Limanda limanda; assembly: GCF_963576545.1. Taxonomy (NCBI): domain Eukaryota; kingdom Metazoa; phylum Chordata; class Actinopteri; order Pleuronectiformes; family Pleuronectidae; genus Limanda; species Limanda limanda. The sequence goes on along the minus strand of NC_083649.1, from coordinate 12,294,665 downwards.
TTGACCTCTGACCACTGGAATCGAAATCAGTTAAACTTTAAACAAGTAGACAACTGGTTTAAATTTGAAGGAATTCCCTAAAGGAAGACTTGAGATATCATGTTCGACCGAAAAACTTTACGCCTCCGGCCACTGGCTGTAAGCATCATGGAGGAATATGAACACAAAATATAAATGCAGGCAAAGCAAAACGCTGAGAAATGTAGGCAGAGACACAAAAGAGGCACTTTCTCACACACAACTCTGAATACTTATATATACAGTATGCTCATATATAATGCAAAAATTCTTAAACTGTTTTATAAACCACACTGACTTATTTAGTTTCTGCGGTAAACCTGATATGTATATGCATATAAACCAGAGTGTATGTGTACTAAATTCTAAACCTTAGTGTATTTTAATTAGCATCGGTAAAACTGTTCTGATGGCCAATGCTCATAATACATACACTGTAAAGACGGTAAGGATTTGTGTACTGCTGAAACCCACAGATGTTTTCCTCTTAGCCACCGCACTGACTCTGTGATATTATTTGCAAAATACTGTATATAAAACTGCTTGTGTATGCCCCCCCCCCCTCCTCAGGTGATCTGAAAATCCAGATAAAGCGGAGCATGAGCAGAGAGAATGAAACACCTTGGGCATGCGAGGGAGAAAAACAAGAGCAGAGGAGACATTTTGCTGGAGAGAAAACAACATTGCAATTCTTCTGGACAATACAGCAAACATTTTGGAAAGTGCAGATATCCAGCTGCAGGCGCCGGAGAGCCGCAAAACATGCACGCCACATTTTGTTATTCACAAGAACACAAAGGCAGTTTGAGAGCTGTGATGTATTACCTTCTTCTCTCCACAGAATGTTTGCAACTGCAGAATCGGGCGGCCGCCGCACGGTGGAAAGGAAAAAAGGGGACAAGAAGAGAGAGGAACACATGAAAATTCTGTCAAGAAACAGAAGAGCTGATTTCTCTAGTGTCTTGTCAAAACAAATTGTATTTAACAGCTACTAACGATTCCTCAGTGCTGTTGACACGATCATATTTTCTCTTAAATCAAGGGATTTGAGAGGAAAAATTACTGAGGAGAAGTCAAGGCAGATTATTCTCTTTAATTTTAACCGGCCTGATAAGCTCTTTCTAGGTTAACTTGCTAACATGATGAAATCTAATGAAAGACCACATATCAATGAAACATAACATGTGGCCTTATTGTGAAAAGTCAATGAATTCGCTGCATAATTTGGAGTGAAGGTTCTTACACAGCCGGAATCAAGTGACTCATCCACGGATCCTTGAGCATTATGACAACACGACAAGAAATAAATACAATTCTATGGATCTGTCTTGTCAGATGTGGTTTTTTTTATAAAGGATGAGAAGGTTTCTAAAACAAGTTGCTCTTTAGTGATGTGTGTATAATTTGATGTAATGCCCCTGGGGGTGGGAGGGGGGGGGGGGTTGAGGATTGATGGTTTAGGTAAACTAAAATAAATTAAACTATTCATTAAACTATAAACTATAGCAGAGACGACTAGTGTCGCAGTTAAACTAGTTTCAGAGGGTTTGTCGATTTTGATTTTGTTCCTGTAACCCAAGGTCTGTTTACTTCTGATCTTTGCATTTGTGTAAAATATGCAAGGCTGTTCGGGGACGTTTTCAGCAAATGTGTTGCACTGACACTTAACTGTTAATCTGTTTTTCCCCTTATGCTTCTCTGCAAAGGTTAATCTTCACTTTTTTTATTTTAAAAGATCACTTCTTTATGACCTTTACATCCATTTTATACTACTCAATAATGATGTTATATATAGGCAGCCATGCCAGGGAGATTTCCTTCCTTGACAGGTTTATGTTTGCTTCAAATGTTATTAAGTTAAAGTGTTGAACTTTTAAATCATTATATAATAACAGGAAAAGGCTAAATTCAGCAGCATGTGACCTACGGGTCTTCTTGGCCGAGTCTTCCACAAACAGAGACGAGATATCCTCATCCACTCCCACTTCATTCTTGGCGATGCACGTGTAGGCGCCAGTGTCCTCGTACCGAACACTGCCAATGAAGAGTTCGCTACCATTGGCTAAAAGAAGAGTGAAACAAAGAGAAACAAACAGAAAAGGAACAAGTGTTAGCACTTTATTCAAAATCTCCATCGAGCAATGCCATGAAGACAAGACAATATTAAGACGAGGCCTAACAACAAGCTAATTTTCAGACTCAAGACAAATGTAAAAGGTCCAGTGTGTAAGCTTTAGATGAAATGGGTCTATTGGCAGAAACTTAATAGTAAAACAATATAAATGAACCAGATATATTCCTTGGGAGTTGGCGGAGACCAAAAACAGATAAAGCCAAATGAACAGACATAGTTTCAAAGGAATAATAAAGCTGCTTCATAATTCCAACATGTATACATTAGCATCTATTTACTAATATGTTCTTCATATGAAATAAAAAAGCTATGATAAGGCAAAGTCATGTCATCAAAGAACCCATGCACTTCTTACATCCAACAGCCTTTTTGTCTTTCAGTACACACGTCTAGTTAAGTCCCACACACTGCACAATGCTGCATTGTTTGCCTCGGGTTGCAGCAGTGACATCAGTCGGAGGTGACGGTTGATGTTCAGACCCAGGAGTCACCGTCAGAATCAAACCCTCTGATGTTAACTGTAGCATCCAGCCCTGTGATGTACAGCTGCACTCTGATCTTTACTGTACACTATGAAACCCTACATACACCACAGCATCACACACTTTGCAGCACGGTGGGATTGATGTTGTGGGTCAGAGTGGAGCTTTTACATCGAGTCGTACGACGACATTAAAGGAAGCTTCAGTTTTCATCATTTTCTGTACATATCTGTAAGTATCTGTAGAACAAGTGCACTTGTGTAACATCTAACGTCCACACTTTGCTCTCAAAACCTCCTATTTCTTCATGTCCATTTTCTATCTGTTAAATAAAAACCGCCGTACCGTGTTTGTCTTCCTGCAGAATGATGTCTCTACCAAACAGTAATAAAGCCGACACTCGCTCATTTCTACGCCGAAAATAATTTCCCACCTTCTGATTTATGCCCACTCTATCGTGAAATAACAAGACATTAAAGGAGTTGACGCAAAGCTTTTCACATTAGTGAAATGTCTTTTGGATTCTGATAATAATTCTCTTTTATCGGAGGAAAGATGTGTGACGCTTTGAAGTGAAAACCGCCTTGAAGCAGGCCTTCGTGGAATGAGGCACCGCTTTAATTACGTCTAATTCATAATTGTGTTCAGATCAATTCTTATTGAAAAGCACTGAATCAACCGCTCATTAAATTACTCTCTATATCCTTCTTTGCAGGCATGTAGCAGTTCAGCGTGACAGGGCGCGAGTTTTGTCTTTAATTATGAAATTATCAAATCAGAACCAAGAGGAGTGTACATATTAAATGTACATTAACTCCAAATGATGTTGCTCTGTAAAATGTGATGATGAGAAACACTTCAAAATTTAAAAACAACCAGGAACGAAAAGGACCAGTGAGTGATGTTATCATCCCTCAGACTGGACTGATCCACTTTTCATGAGACCTGAGGGAACGTCCGTCATTGTCCATCAGAGCAACTAAAACAAACCAAAATACCACAATACTACACAACATCATGTACAGTGTGTGAAGCGAAGTGCTACTGTATTTAACTAGTAATAATACCGAGAATTTTTTTCATATTCCACTGACTTATTTCTCATATACTGACCTAAGCAAAATTAATTTCCCATTGGAGACCATACAAAATAATCGAATCTAGGTCTCTTTGCCCTGTGCTGTGTAAGCGCGGTGCTAGTACACTTTGTTAACATCAGAGGAAATATTATATAATATTACCACTTTGTGTAACGTTGCTGCTTTTACGACAGCTATGATGAATAATTCCCCTGTGAACTCTTGAGTACTCCTAAAAAGAAAACATTTAGCTTCCTCAACAGCCTCATATGCAGCTTACAGCCATCCTTTCCCTTTGATTAACTAGGGATGGGATGAGCTTTCTTCCGAAAATGCATCTGGGTTAAGAAAAATGATTTTTAAAGTCACACATTAAGTTGGACTGTGGCTGTGATGAGTTGTTCTCTATAATTCACAAAGCAAAGAGGGAATGGGCCTGAGTGGTTTCAGCACCACGGACAGCTCCTGAACTCTGCAGCACAAAGCAGTTTATTTCTTCTCTGTTCAACTGTGGTTTGTAATCAATGCTCCTCACCATCAACTGCCAGCGTGTGGTCAACATAATAAACACTGCAGACGATAAACAAGGACATAGGATATATTATGTGGGAAAGAAGTAGTGACTCTCGCCCCATCTGTGCTGCGGTTGTTTGACGAACTGTGGCAACATGAAGACGACTATCGACATCATTTAATCCACTTTTCCACCTGATCACTTTCGCTTTCATTAACTTTTTAAATTAATATAAAAACACTACACGTAAGACTCCTGCCCCTTGTCATCTCCCAAATTAAATCGCAAATTGTAATCCGAAGCCACCGCAGTGTTTATGTGTTGGTGAACCCTGCAGAACCTCCCTTGTTTGAGTGTCTGAGGGCTATTACCACAGGTAATGACCCACACACAGCCAATAAACTCTCTCTTAATGAGAACTGGGCCATAAAGAGAAAAGTCATGCTCCATTCTGCTCTTTTTTGTCTGATAGCGAGAGTGTGTCTTTAATACAGCACTTATGAACAAGAAGCTACCGTCTCCAGACACACAGTATATCTCATTTTACCTCCATGCTTGTGATCTACTTTTTCAATCTCGTCTAAAAAACAAGTATGTTTATTTTGCCGCAGGAGCAAATTGAAGAGAGTTGAAGAGGGCGACCGCAATCTTGGTTTCTTCACCTTAGTGTGGAGTGAAGCTAAATCAAAATTGCAACAAATATTACCGCTGACAAGTAGCACCACTGTCTTTCCAATAAACAAAAAGATTTTAGTATGAAAGAACACCAGCTTGATTTTCAGCCTCTGTTTTTATTGTCCACATGCATTGTGGTGGTTTATAGAGATTTGTGCAGTGTTGGAATACTGCAGTGGTGTTGCTATGTAACACAGCAATTTAAAATCACTGCACCAAATGGAGTTGACACTCAAGATCTTTTAAAATGCACAATATGCTGACAGCACATCCCCAAATAATAAAAAATGCCTCACCTATGAGAGAAAGCTGTTTGCTGGATCTTGGCTGCAAGTCCATGCCGTTCTTCAGCCAGAGGAGTTTGGGATTTGGGATGCCGTCGGCGTGGCAGTGGAGGCTGGCAGATACGCCGGGTTCCTGGGCCTGCGTCTCGGGATAGACCAGGATCACTGGAGGGACTGGACGCACACACAGACCAACAACAACACAAACAGGGAGAGGGGACAGGGGCGAGGGAAAATATAATTACACAGTGTTTCACGGTAGAATGTGATTCCTGGGGGGGATAAAGCACAGAAACCCACACGTGCAGTGCACAGAGAGGGATCCATCTCCCCCTGCATGTAATATATTCACACATAACAACAATCCACAGGCTCTGGGGCTGTTTTACTAGGGCTCCAGTCCTGCATGAGAGAGATGTTGGGAGCTTCTCCACTCACTACTGACTCCAGGGAGAAGACCACAAATCAATGTGGAAGAGTTTATGGGGGAATGAAATATGAGGTAATAGTTTACATGAACAGGTAACAAGTGTGGCTGCTTCCTCCTCCTCAATCATCTTCTACTGAACGTACAACCCTGCACCTCAATCCTAATGTATTATTCACTTTGCATTTGCTATGTGCTTGTTTTTCTCTCTTAAAGTCTCTCCTTCACCCTCTTATTGCTATTTAAACTTTAATGTATTGATTTTGAATGTTTACTAGTGGTGGAATGTGTATTTACTGTACTGTAATTCCGATGTACTTGTACTCTATTTGGGTATTTTCCCTTTATTCTAGTTTAATTTGCATTTCAGACATATAGATTCACAATAGAAAACTTTATAGTCCAATAATGCAGGCAGTCATCTTTCACTGGTGTATGGGAAAAATATATAATACTGTAAAGTAACAGGACTAAAAAAATGGACCTATGGCAATTAAAAACTAAATATGTAATACTAAACATGAAGTGCAGCATGTCTGCTCAGCTCAGTTAGTCCTTGAGGGCATTAACGATTTTTTAAAGCAACACTTTTCAATTTTCCACAAACATTAACAAATAATTTCCCTTCTTCTCATCTTCCACAGACATAGGAACAACCCCTCACATCTACGCTGTAGCCTCAGTCCGTCTGAATGTCTCTATAATATAATGTAACTCTCTGCATGAATGTTCTGTCTTATCACCCATTGGACTTTTCTTCAGAAGCTCTCCCTTCTTTTTTTTTGTACTTGACATTGCAGAGACATTCTTGAACATTGATATCATGTTCTAAAGTTAACACATATGTAGCACTAGACTACGAGTCCGGCTACGTCACCGACACTGAAGCCCCGGCACTGTGGTCCCTCTCATTGCAGTAAACAGGATACAACGTGGTATGCCTGCCGCCCACTTAGTTTAATGTGGCACTTGGCTCCCCTTCATTCCACCTTATCTCACCTCTCGCTATCTTGCTTGAAATACTTTGAATCCCCCGACACCAGCGTTTGGTAATTGTGCTCTCCTGATAACTCACCCTCCAGGACCCCAGTCTATCTCCACGAATCCCCTCCCATCACTCCCTCTCCCTCCCTCAGCTCAAGGTCTCAAATACAGATGCATTTCTTTTCAATTAGCATCACAGAAAAAAGGAGACAATCACACCTATTGTCTGGCTTAATTGAAATTGGCTCAGCGGAATAATCTCTTCCCCTCCTTTGCATATCTGTCACCCTGAGAGTAATGTGCAGAAATTAGAGAGGGCAGTATCTTTGATTTGTTGTTGCAGACGGAAAAAACTTTAAAAAATATTCTTCCATAGATTTTTCTTTGAAGAGATGCCAATGAAAAAAACGTAAGGTGGGGGAGACGAGGGCCCTTATGAATATGAAAATTATGTGCAAGACAGTGCTTTGAAAAGTTCAGGCTGCCAGAAAGAGTTTTGTCTCTGCTGGATTTTCGATGTATTTTAGCTTAAGTTGCTTTTATCCATTATCTGCAAACTGCAAAATGGACTTTTCAGCTTTATACACGTAGGGAAACTAATCATTCTGACATGTAACTTCTTAGGACACCAAAGCAGAGTGTAACAATTAGGGAAAAGGTCTGCATGCCTCAACTGAACAAGGCCTGGAGAAGGGTCCTGAACCTGGTGTTCTTTGGTATTTGTTAGAACACCAGGATCTTGGTCATTACAAACTACGACAAAAATAAAATGTCAATTGCATCACATTGATTTAAGAAAAGAATATGTGCATTTAAATAAATCAATATAAAAAAGTAGGACACATTAAATCACCAAAAGGTTTGTCAGACTGAGAATCAAGATACAAGTCTCTGATGAAACAATGATTGAACTAAAATCATCATGTCTGTTCAAAAATTATCAGTCCTAAGAATTCCAGTCTGTCTGTATGTGGGACGCATATCTCACCAAGCATTCATCTTATCGGGGGCCCATGGAAGTGCAGAGTCAGATTTTGTGTGATTTAGACTAATGATACATTCAATATTAATTAAATATTGCCAACAGCAATGACACCTGATTCTCCAGCTCTCTTCCAACAAGTCACTTTTAACAGTTTCAGAAAGAGAAGCTGCAACCAGCATCACCACAGGCCAAACAAAACAGGCCATTCCAAACAGGAAGGCTTAGAAAGGGCATTGCTCTAGTAATTAAAATGTACTGCTTTAAGCTGAAGGAACACAGAGGCAAATCTACTGAAAAACGACAGAAGCCTTTTGCCTTAAAAGGTGCCAGCTGCAGGATCACCATGTTTTGTTTTGTCTCTTAGGATTTACATATGCCGAGAGCCGCTGTGCTTTCTCTGCAGTGGAAAACAAACCATTCCTTGAAGGCATCTCAGCTGAGGAAGGGGCACAAAGAGTTGCACTTCAGCCCCTCGGAAAGAGCCGAGGGGCTGTGAAGGATGGGACCAATCGTCATGTAACGATTCTGCACGTGCAGTTTCTTTGGTATCCCTGTGTTTTCTTGACATTTCAGTGGTGAGCAGGTTGTCTTAATTGTTTGTAACCAAAGGCCATTTGAGTGTCACTGGATATTTATCTGTTCTATAAAAGTAACCTCAGCAGCCAGTAAGAAATTCCCTCGCTGCGGAACAGAATCGAAAGCATTTTGCCCACACTTCTCCCACAATTTGAAGAAGGAAATAGCCTCTACTGACCATTCACCTGCAGCACATGTGTCTGATAGACGTCTTCATAGCCGTAGGCATGGCAACTGTAGTTTCCCATGTGGATGGTCGTCACCTTGGTGATGTACAGGGAGCCGTCGTCCCCAAAGTCCTGCAATACAGGGAGGAGAGGGAAGGGGGCAATTAGGTAGAATATTGTGAGATGGCGGTGGAGGTGAAAGAGAAAGGAAGAGGAGTGAGGGAGGGAGGAAGAGAGAAGGTGGGACAAAATAGAGGAGGCGCAGGGAGAGAGGGAGAACAGAATACATGGGGATGGGTGGAGAGAGCAGGGCGAGGAGAGAGGAGGCCCACAGCAGCAGGGAGTGATGGGAAAAGACAAGCAAGAAAAAGAGTGATGTGAAAAGGAAGAGAGACCATGAATCAACGGTTTCCCCGTTGAGCCGCAGCAGACGATGGGGAATTTTATCCCCCCCCCCCCCTCATCACACTGCCTCAGCCTGATAAATGGCAAGGGTTAAAAATATAAAGCCCATTAGGTTGATGAATGGAGCCGGTTGTTGTTGGTGCAGCACGCGCCAGTCACCAGGGGTTTCCGGCCACAGCTTAGGGTGGATTAAGGCATTAAATAGTTTGCTGTCCCATCAAGAGGCAGAGCAGATGTCCCGACGCTGCTCGGTCGTGCCGTAGAAAACCACCAGCGGTTGTTTTCTCTCCGAGGCCTCTGGAAACGAATGTGACCTGACAGACGGTTGCTTTACGACATGAACCATTTGAAATACTTATATGACAGACAGGGGAGTTTTGGGGAAACCTTTAAAGTTCAGAATTTAGAATAAAGGTGGAGGGATACAAGTACACCAGCGAGGGCGATTAAACTGAATGGGCCATTTGGGTTAAACAGTATGACTGTAATGTATCTGGTAGATTCCTGATATGTTTTAGTTTAAAACCTTAACTTCATGTTGTGGTTCCTGTGGAAAAATGTTTTTATGTTTCTGTCTGTGTTTGTTGGAAGGGTTACGTAAAAACAACTTGACGGATTACCATGACACTTGGTGGAGGGATGCATTATGGTTCAGGAAACAACCTGTTAAGTTTTGACAGGGGGGGAAATCGAGGAATTTGATTTCAGATTTCTCAGAAAAAAAACATCAGGGATATTTAGGGGAGTGATATTTATGAGTTTGTGCAATATGGTGCAGATCTAAATAATCATAAATTCAAATCTGTATCAAGTGAATTTAAATGTTGTTTCATATGGACTCTACTATAAAAGTTGGTTAATTTTAATGCTTACAATTGTAACCTTATTGTCTTATTCAAAGAAGTTTGGTCAGCTACAACTTTTAACTGCATGCAAATGTTTCAAAAACACAAATGACATCCAAAGCATTAAGAGATTAGTCTCAGAAGTGTTGGTGCCAGCCTGGTTGCTCAGCAGCTGCATGTAACTGTAGCACAGAAGCAATGACTCATGTTTCTCTGTAATTTGTATTTTGGAATGAGTAACCATGAGTGTTTAATGTTGTTCAAACCTAAAGCGATGACTCAGAGTCAACATGGCCATTTCTGATTCAGGTTTTAGTATTCAGGCCGTTTTCTTTCACTTTGATCCCTGAAGCTGCACTGTCTCTGCTGGCTGGTGTCTTACATGACTGAGAAGATGTACATTTAAATTGCAGATTTGGGCTTTGAAAGCTTCTCGTAACGTAATGGGAATAGTTGTTAACCTTTTCAGTTGGCGTAATGCGCTCATGGTACACAGCCAAACAGAAAATGAAAATGAGATGCGTCTCTGATGGAAGGAGCAGCGGAGGAAGAATACAGGAAGATGGAATCGGCCACATTCAAAACAACACAATGCACAGCTCCATTACTGTCTCTTTTGATCTGTACTGCGACTGTAATCATCGCTGCGTTTTCATAATTCACAGCGGTACTGATGCAATAAAGCTATCATATAGTTAAGCACCACATTCATGTTGTTTCCCAAATGGCTGCAACGCACATGCAAATAAAAGCAGCAGTGTAATAACCGTTTTTAATAGAATAAATACATTATTCATTTCATTTTGGTTGGTGTAATACAGTCGCAAGATTGCTTTGCTATTGTTTCTTTTCAAAAGAGGATAACAAGTCCCAGTTTTACTTTTTGAACAGAAAAGGTTTCATGAATTCATAATGGGAATGTAGATTTTAATGGAATGAATCTATTTCAAGGAGCGCAGCACAGTGTTCAAATGCATCATATTAACGCGCAACTTATTCTTAAAGACAAATTCTTAATAGACTCTTGCATGTTGATAAACACATCTCTAAAATGAAACAGGCACTCCAAGATTATGAAACATAAATCCAAGCACTTGTTTATTGATTTTTTATTTAGTTAAATGTCTACATTATTATTCTTTAATGGCTTTTTTAACCTTTATTTAGCCAGGAAGCCAATTAAAATGACAAGAGGAAACTGTCACAAACGTTTGTCCTCACCATTAGAACCTGGCACGTCCTTAACATATATTATTTCTCAAGAGCTTGACCGATTTGAGCCTTTCACAGACATATTGTGTTTTCTTATGTTTGCTGATATGCGTCGACAAAGGTGGGGGGGAAATCTCATAGACTATATTTTCTCTGGTATAGATCCCTACTTAACAAATGACTTTGGGTTCTATCTTTCATTTTTGAATCTATTTGAAAGTTGACAGTGAAGATGGCGACAGGAAACATTTCAGAAGGAAACATGGCGTGCACTGAAACTGTTCGGCTGCCGGGGCGCTACCCGTTTAGGGATTTCTTTTGTTTCATCTTTGACCTGAATCGATGCAAAAAGAAAGTCAAACACAGCCGGGGTTCCACTCTCCCTCCTCCGCACGGATCACTGCGCTCTGTGGAAATTCATTATGTACGGTCAGGAGCCCGGAGGACCTCTGGTGCCATTACCTCTCCTCCAGTCTCCACCTTAACACTTGACATTGTTTATCGGCTCATCATCGCAGCAGACCAACAAGGTTGCTCATTAACAGGCAATTAGTGAATTGTGATGGGGTGGTGCGCAAAGCGAGGCCGGCACTGTGCTGTCACCTGTGCAGATGAGTCTAAACAGGAATGTGGTCACACACATCATTAAGTACCGGCTGAGATATAGTTGTACTGTTTTATGGGAAAGAGCTACGGCGGCGAGGGAATTTATTTCTGTTCAGTTTACTTCCTCAAATAATTTTTTCCGTCACCTTTCCTCACTAACGAAGATAACAATCTCCAAACCTATAAGCATTTTATAATTACTGCATCTGCAATGTGCAAATAATGTCCTCAGAAGTTAAACAGCACACTCAATGAGCTCTTAAGATGTTTAATGTTTAAGGTTTTAAATATTAATCGGATCGTCCAATTAAATTTCTCGAAAGAAATATCTTTGAAAAAAACACAACCACACAGCATGTTCCCTCATTTGAATGTTAATAAATTTGTTTTACTGTTACATTGACTCTATTATCTGTTGCTCAATGTGATGTTTAGATTTGTCTCTTTGCCGTAGTTCTAGAGCGAATCAACTATATGGTCCCGTCACATCGATTTCCTTATTCTCATTTCCAGCAGCAGCAAAGAGCCATTGTTGGAAACCAGCTCTGACAAACCTGCTCCGCTCCGCAACAAATACACTAAACCGACACTGAGATGAACATCCAGTCGCAAAAGAATCACATTTTGTCTCAGGAGTTACATGGAACTGAAAGAAAAGAAGAGAGTAAATACTGGATTTACTTTTCATCAAGAAAACACAAAAACAAACGTCAATGGGGGGGTTGAGCTGATATCTGTTTAAGCAACTGTTTCCACTGCCCCCTTGTGTCCAGAAAAATATTTAAAAAATTGTAGGCAGTTAAGTTGTCCTGACCAGGAGGACGAGGACTAAGAAAACCTTCAGATATAATCAATATGAACAAAACAAAGCACATTCTTAGTAAATGCTTGCTTGAAATTGGTAGATAATCATTCACTGGCTTATCAACCATTATCTAATCCATTTGTTTGGGACGTATTTTGTTGCCCATCAACTCAAGAACCATTATCATCACCAACCTCAACAATCACGGCCACAAGAAGAAAAGTACTTGCACTCACATTGATGTCCTCCAGGTCCAAGAAGTTCAGTATGATGCCGTTCCTCTTCCAGATGATGGGTGGACGCAGTGTCCCCTGGATGGCACAGGTGAGGACGGCACTGAGGCCCACTGTCACCGTGGAGACGCTGATGTGCTGGTCCTCTGCCAGGCTCAGCTGGATGACCTCTGTTAGGATGAGGGAAGACGTTTGGAAGAAGAGATGACAAAAGAGGAGAAGAAGGACAAAAAAAGGAAAATCACAAATCAGACTGAGTGGGCTGGTGCCGTGGAGCTGTAGCCAGAATGAATTCATTTCTGAACATCTATCTTATAGTTAGTGGACCGCAGAGGAAAAACAGCTGTCCTGGGAGTGAAGGATGTCCTGCATGAAAAAGACCACATGTCGGAGGACACATAGCTCGCCAAATATCATCCCTCTCATTAAGCTGGATTTATGTTCATTGAAATGGCCATACAATTCAATTCACCTTTACGGCAAATTAAGAATTATCCTTCAGCCGTTCCGCTCACAGCCATAAATAGTACCGGTCGCCAAGCTGTGTGGCCAAGCATCAAATCCACAGAGTCACAGTATCAGTGAAAATCTGAAACAGTTGGATATTTCATCCACCGAGCCTCTCCTTTCATTGTGTGTTCAAACGGACTTTGAGACTATTATGATAACAATGTTAAAGCAGTGTTTTTAGCAGAGTGAGCTGTGTGTGTACCACGTGTTCTTACTATTAAATCAATGTCATGAATTTTTTTACTCACATTTCTCTTTTCATCTTCTGTTTACACACTTTACAAATTATTTTGAAAACTACTCATCAAGACCGAATGATTTTCAAAGAACAGGCAACGATAAGAGAAACACTTCGATTTAGTAGCTGAAGAACATTTAACAGTATCTTCTATTTAGTGTAGTGTATTAACAGCTGTTGCATTTTTGTCGAGTCTTAATGGAGCCAATTAAACGTAACACGGAGTAAATCACGTACACACACACACACAAAAAACACACATGCACACAAAAAGATCTCAACCTCAGCCTGCACCTTGGTTTGGACTTTCAGGTCTGAAAAGCATAATAACTAGTTGCCGTATTCCTGTCAGATTTTATCATTGTACGTCCAAAGCATACATTTTTATTTCTTTCACCTCCTTTGACAAACAGCCAAAGGTGAACTTCTATAAAGCAAGACATTCCTCTGACAGGGAACCGCTCTTAGCTCACAAATAAAGTTGCAGAGTTGTCCCAGGATAAACTGCTCTCACAGTGTTGATATATGTTTGATGCAGCTCTTGTTTATTTACCTTTATTTATTGCGGCCAAGTTTGCTTTGAGAAACTTTTGGAAGTTTCCTGACTTGTGTTCCCTCTCGGCAGCTCTATCAAATCTTTTCTTAACCCACGGTGCCACATAAATCTGTGTGAAACTCAAAGATCCAAACACAAATAGTGACTTTTAGGACCTGCAGTGAAGAAGTCAGTATCACTGGAGGAAAATATATCAACTGTCCGAACCGACTTCAAGTCGATGGCTAACGGACTTTGATATGTTTGTGGGGAACATAAATGTAAACGACCCCTGGATATTTGCTGTCTGTTTCACGTATAGCTCTCCAGGTGACAGATGTATCCGTGCAGACAGCAAGGTCTGTCAGTGATACTTCAGAACGCCCTGGGTACAGTTCACTGCCAGGTCCAACAGAGTTATAATTCAGCAGAGCAATGATTTGGACACGTGGACAAGTGAGGGATGAAGTGCGTTGATGGCTTGGAGGGGCGGTTCCACGGGAGGGTACTGAGAATTTCAACTAGACTCGTGCTCACATTGACTTTAATACCGTGCGTGCTGTATTCACGGAGGAGAGGACGGCCGGGATGGACATCGAGTTTGGCTTCGTATCGATTCTTCTACCGTGGAGGAGATTTTTAAAATCTGTTGCTGAGGACTGTCTCTTCCAAGTTCAGGTGAATCCATTAAAGCTATGACTCATCCCTAAAAGTTCTGTTTACCAAACAGTTTTTGATGGCTGACTCAAGAGTGGCTTTCAATAAAATTAACTGGTCCTTCTCAGATAGCATTTGGCTTATCTGGTTTTGGAATGAATACATTCATTTTACTTTGCGGTGAAGCAGCACTGACAGCAGTACAAAGATAACCTTCAGCTCAAAGCACCCAATGTGAGGCTCTAACACCACTGTCTACAAACCCAATCCAATATGCCATCAGCTCCAACTCCGTATTTATATATATATTTAATATATATATTTAACATTTAACTCATGTGAGGTCAGTTGCAGAACTTTCTGATTTTCTGTTGATGCGTAAGTTTTCATTTTTAATGTTTAACATAAATGGCATCATGTAAAAACACACCTTTGTGAATGATGGACCGGTTGTAAAATGAATCCTGACATATGAAATGAATCCTGAAGACAATTAAACTCATCCCACTGAGATTATATTTTGGAGACTAAGACAAGATGAAAATCCTTAATATATTCACACACTGAATAACAGGCATGTGGTTGTTGATGACACTTTCCTAGAAAAACTGGGTCTAGGAGACTTGTTTTTGGGCATAAAGGGTTAAAATGTACTTGTTGTCTACATGGATCTTTAATTTACAGCTGTTGAGCTGATTAAATTGTGGTTCCATGGTGTAATGGTTAGCACTCTGGACTTTGAATCCAGTGATCCGAGTCCAAATCTCGGTGGAACCTGATAGTAAATGTTTTCAGATTTCCCAATTTTGGGACTTACTTACTTAATACGTAAACATAATAACGTTAACCTGAACTCAACTCGACCTTTAAACAGAGGCAACACCGCAAGTTATTTATTAAATATGTAGCCACTTGTGGTGAAGGTTTATCTGTGATTAAAGAACTGAGTATATAATGTGTAACTATGAGTATCTTTAATACAGGATTTTTGAATACAGGTCTGTTGAAGGACTCGGGTCAATTTATCCAACTCAAGTCAAAGTCATGCCACAGTTGTCCAAAGTGCTGACAGAATGTAAAGATAAACATAAACACAGATAATACAGAGAAAATACATCAGTGATAAAACCTTAAAAACATGAAGAATCCACATATTTGAGAATCAAAGTATTGCACAATAGCAGCAGAAATCCAGGCCTGAACTTGAATAGACTGCTCAGCACCATCTCACATTATGGAACACCAGCACTAATTCCTCAGCTGGTTTGGCTGAGTGTGTGTGAGGCAACTGAGTGTGTGTTTGTCTCTCCACAGCTGAGGCAGGTAAAGAAACTCAAGCTGTTGTCTCTTACCTTAGCTCTCAAGCTAAGATATGTGGGTTATCTACCTTATGTGAAATACTTCAACTTTGGTACCAACAACAAAACGTTTTTAAAATACCAACTGGATAAATAAAAGTGTACATATAGCAGTAGTTGTAGTAGTAGCCTAGTAGTATAGTAGCATTTAGAATATGAACACAGAGACCATCCATCAGAAATTTGGGATTTTATCTGACTCTCCTCCTGTCCAGGGGATTTAAGATGCCGACACATGTCATAATGATAAGTTCTGCCCCCTAAATCTCTGTTGGATGGTTCATTATTTTT